>NC_092238.1:25106902-25326902 GCF_036320965.1 Panulirus ornatus
ACAGTCGTGCCCAGGGATCGAACCTTCGTTCTCTAGGGCCTTATCTTTCTGCCCAAGGGTTATACCATCGCGCTCAAGGGTTGTGCCCACAGGCTAAAGGATCGTACCTTCGTTTTCTTGTTGTTCCGTCGTGGCTGATGGTTGTACCGTCGTGATAAAGGATCGTACCATCGTGCCTGATGGTTGGGTACCGTCGTGGTTAAGAATCGTACCGTCGTGGTCAAGGATCGTACCGCCATGCTTAAGGGTTTTTACCGTCGTGGTCCAGTAGTTTGTTGTGACTGGTTTACGACAGTGCAGTCAGGAACTGGTAATTAAGGACTGTACACACGACATGCCTGGTGGCATTGTTGGTGTGGAGTGGAGGGTGGGCGTCGCGTCACGCTGGGAGTGAGTGCGAAGTCACTGTGTCCAGCCAGTTGGCTCAACCCTCCAAGGTCGTCAGTATAGCCCAGCAGGAGCGTTTGATACCCGCGCTCTGATGTCAGGCACGGAAGAGAGGTCATCTGGTGGGTTGTTTCGCGGTCGAACTCCATGACTCTCTCTCTCTCTCTCTCTCTCTCTCTCTCTCTCTCTCTCTCTCTCTCTCTCTCTCTCTCTCTCACGTCTCGCAACCATTTAAGCTCCCGTTGTAATCGAGGACTTTGGCAGTGATTAATTTGTCACGTGTTCCTAGGGAGCACGAGACTGGTTGAGGGGAGGGGGAGGGGGGGAGTGACTGACCTCACGTCTGCTGTGTAATTACTTCTTTCTTACGTTACGTGGTGGTGGGGGGGGAGGTGATGCGTCCTCAGCACCCGCATCACTAGTGTCCCTGGCTGGGTTGATTATGTTGTAATGGTTGTGGTGTGTGTTGTGGTTATCGGTACCCCAGTCTCCAGTCCTGTGTTGCTTCATGTGTCAGGGTATATGGGGGGAGGGGACACCACGTGTGGTGTGTGTTCAACATTGTCCCGGTGAAGCTGTGTGATATAGGCACCTCCTACACTGTGGAACCCACTGGCTCAAACGTACGGAGAAAATACACTGGATCCAGGCGAGTCAGTGTTTCACGGGACAGACGAAGCCTGTAGTTACCTTTTCCGGATCAGAGATGTTATGAGCTGATATTATGAAAGTCGTTTAATATTCAGGTCCATATTGTGGTTGATGATGATGATGATGCATTGGGGATCGAGTGAGTGTAATAGTCTCGGCTACGTAATACGTGAAGGGTTAATCGTATGGGATTGTTTGTACTCGTTTTTCTACTTTTTTTTTTTTTGTTTGTATGGGCATATATGCTCGTGTGGATGTATGTGTTTCTGTGTGTGCTTTTGTATTTTTATGTTAATATATTTTGTCTTTCTATGCGTTCTTTGTGAGAAAATGCCTAAATTTGTATGTTTGTAGGCATGCCTCTGTGTGTGTGTGTGTGTGTGTGTGTGTGTGTGTGTGTGTGTGTGTGTGTGTGGTCACAGCGTGAGTGGGTGGCGGGGTTCTGGGTGTTGCTGGTGGTATAGCTGCCCCAGTCGCCACCTCCATCGATTTTATGGCCGCCAGTCCACCCTGCCCCTGTGTTGTGTGTGTGTGTGTGTGTGTGTGTGTGTGTGTGTGTGTGTGTGTGTGTGTGTTTAGGCTTTAGGCAGTGAGGACCAGTGTGGAGGGTTGGGAGTGTGGGGTAGGATAAGGTGTGTGTGCAAGGTATTGGATATTTGACTCTAGTTCCCTTCTCTCTGGTGGACTGGGTAATATGCCACCCCTTACCCTTGTCGTGTTCAGGAATTCACACATATTTTTCATGAAACTTTTTCCTCATCATGATCTTGAGTACCTGTTGATTCTGTTGACCCCTTTTTTATTCGTCTGTTGTGTCCTCAGTGTGCCTTGCCTGGGTCTGTTGCTGTCTGTTTGTTGGCCTTTGTCTGGTGTCCCTGTTTATCGTCCTGTGTTATGGCGTTACCGTGCCGTGCCCAGATCTGTTCCTGTTTGCCTGTTGCCCTTCCGTTGGTTGCGTCCTGTTGTGACCTCAGGCAGTGGTGCTGGGATCTGTCGTCTCGTGTCTGGTGTCCCACTGTCTGTTGTCCATCATGCCCCTCCTCTTCCACACTGCCTTTCTTTTGGTCACCTTTCACAGCATCCCCTTCCCTCCACACTCCTTTCACTTCTCTCTCCCTCCCTCCCTCCCTCCCTAGCCTTGCCTATGGAGAAAGGGGAGGGAGGCGGTGGCGGCGTGAGTGAGCGACCTGTTGTCATTGATCACTTGTTGCCACGAGTCGACTTCGTCTCAGTCCTGCTGCCAGGGTTGACTGACCCTCTCCTGCTGCCGCCGCCGCTGCTGCTTCTGCCTGCCGTCTTGGCATTACGCTCGCTCGGTGGCTTTGTTTGGATTGGTGTCAACGTTGCACATTCCTGACTGCTTTTGATTTGTTACTGATAGCTGGTGTTGACCTGGTACCGGTGACCTGTGTTGACCTGGCACTGATGACCTGTTTTGACCTATCTGTGATGGTCTGGTTCTGATGGTCTTTATTGACCTGGAATTGATGAATTCTGGATCCTGCAATGATGATCTGTGTTAACCCCGTTCATATGATGTGTTTTGACCTGGCACTGTTGACCTTTGTTGACCCTGGTACTGATGACTGATGTTGAGCTGGCACTGATGACATATTCCCGTGACACTGATGACTTGTTCTGACCTGGCACTGATTGCCATCGTTGACCTGCCGCTAGTGCACTGGGCTGATGTGTCACTTGGATGACCTTGCACTTCGTTGACCAGATATCTTAAGTGAGCGTTGCTGACCTTGCACTGTGATGTAACATTTTGATCCCATAATGAATCAACCTGACCTGTTATGCGTCATATTAATGGGAAGTGTGCTGACCTATAGTTAGCTTGACAGCATAATGGCCATTTGTTTTGTTGATTATGTAACTCTGTTGACAGTTATTTCATTGCCCTGTTTGTTTGTGGGTTTGTCTCTGTTACTGGAAGAGTATCTGGGAAAGGTATTTGACCAGCCAGGTTTTAGAGGGTTAGTAGGCCGACGTACAGGGCACGACCTCAAACAGCTTGGCTGATCAGAGGATCAATAACTTATTCTGGTCCGAATTCTTAGGGATAGAGACGGTCTCCAGAAGGTATTTTTCACTGGGCAAGACTTGTATTCCCCTCGTGTGCTAAATATTTGTATCATTTCAGTAAGGTAGCTGTATATTTCAAGTAAATATGTGACGAGTACATACATTGTGCCCGTGTTTTAGCTTCGTGTATGTGACCGGGATAAAATGTTCGAGGTATAGGCCCGTTTATATGTTAGGGCGATGACGAGAGCCTGACTCCCAATTAACGAGGGTGGAAGGGTTATCCGGGTTGTGGTGGCACAGGGTGTTTGTGATACGGTGTAGCGTATGCACAGAGAATGGTAAAACATATTGTAGAAATGCCACCGTGTTGCGGGTGTGTGTGTTCTAACATCTCTCTGTCGGTTCTTGTTTAGAAATGTACTTGTGTGGCAATTTCCTCGTCATTGTGTTCTTGTGTGTGTTTATTTCTGGTCCAGATAAGTCATCGGCCCGAGGATTATTTTTTTTCTCAACCAAAAGTGCTGAGTACGACATTGAGATGTGTTTGTTGCAACATATGTGGGGATTGTAGGATGCTTATGGGGGTTGTGGGATGTGCGGCTTCCAACAGCTTGGTCAACTAACTACTCAACGCAACAGCCTGGCCCCAACTTGAGCTGTAGGGGTAGAAGGCTCCCAAAGACTTCCAGGTGTTCACCAGAGGATATGCTGGTGTATGTGAGCGCTTGTGTAGAGGGATTATGGAACATGTGAGGATTAGGGTTGTTGTGATTTTGATTTTATGATATTTTGGGATTATGGGATATGTAGGGGATAGCGGGATGTATGGAAATTTGTGTGAGGTGTTGGAGTTTATGGATGCATGAAGGATTATGGGATAGATATGGGATTGTGTTGGTTAATGGGATGTGTTGGAGATTGTGATATATGTGGATGGTTTTGGGTGTGTGGGAGATAGTGGTGATTCTTATCGATTTCTGTGTGTATGTGTGTGTGTGTGTGTGTGTGTGTGTGTGTGTGTGTGTGTGTGTGTGTGTGTGTGTGAGGGGTAATTAAGATGTGTGTGCGTTGTTGGGATGTATACGGGGTAGAGTGGGGAACGCTGGAATGTGTGGGGGAATGTTGGAATTTGTGTTAGTGTAGGGGAATGTTGGTTGTGTGAGAAGTTTGCTGGAGTGTTGTAGAGGTTTGCAGCGGTGTTGGAGAGAACTTGTTGGTGATGGTGTGTGGCAGTGAACTCTCCAGTGATGTTGGAGAGGACTTGTTTATGATGATGTGTGGTAGTGAACTCTCCAGTGATGTTGGAGAGGACTTGTTTATGATGATGTGTGGTACTGAACTCTGCAGTGATGTTGGAGAGGACTTGTTGGTGATGATGTGTGGCAGTGAACTCTCCAGTGATGTTGGAGAGAACTTGTTGGTGATGATGTGTGGTAGTGAACTCTCCAGTGATGTTGGAGAGGACTTGCTTATGATGATGTGTGGTAGTGAACTCTGCAGTGATGTTGGAGAGGACTTGTTGGTGATGAGGTGTGGCAGTGAACTCTACAGTGTCCCGCGGGCCGGGCCCAGACCGGACCAAGCCTGGGCACTAGCCAGAGGACGTGAGGTCTCGGCCCAGTCCTGCGCCCCTGCCTGCCAAGATGGCAGCCCTCTCAGGGGAGACCCACGGTCTGCGGGCCCTCCTTCTTGCTGGGTTGGGGGGGCCAGCCACCACGGTGGCCCCATGATGAGCGGGCCCTGCCAGACGAGGAACCAGCAACCTAGGCTAGGGTTAGGGACGTGACATGGCCCTCAGCAGAGTATTCCAGGCCTCGTGCCGGGCTGGAACCTGAGTTGCGTGACGAGGGTGTCGGCGTGAGTGATTGCCTACTGACACCCCGGGACCTGCATGTCCCCAGGTGCTAATACAGGGAGGAGATAAGGTGCATTGTCAGAGGGACGGCTCGACCTGCCTCTCTCTCATACTTAACTGTTTAGATTTATTGTTTGATATCCTCTGGCAGTAGAGTCTTACTCAACATGATTGCCACATCATGATCGTAATCCCAGTGTGCAGGAGGAGGATTTATGTGTAGTGGTCGGGATTACCGTCACCTCCCGCTAACTCCTCAAGTGTGAGGTGACCTGGGGAGGTGTAGCTTCCTTCTTCCTCCTCAGCCTGAAGTTCCCCACCATCACACCATCCCCGCCACCCACCAACCCCGCCACCCACAAGCCACCCGCCAATCCCGACACCCACCGGCCACCCGCCACCCCCGCCACCATATTCCCGTCTGCATCGCCACGACCACACCCCTACACACACACACACACACACACACACACACACACACACACACACACACACACACACACACGTACATGCACTCGGCCCGCACCCCTAGCCTTACTTCCAGACCTAGTGCATGTGTTCTATGTCCACCTAGTGTCCTCACAGTCATGGCCACACCGCATGTCCTCACGGCTACGCCCACATCCCTGTGTCCTCAGGGCCACGCCCACCAGCAAGCAGGGCGACTGTCCTTGACACTGGGTGGGGTGGGGCGGGTATCGTGGCCCGGCCTTACCTGTCTGGCCCGAACGGCCACACCTCACCACCCTTGTCATGATGTCTCCTGCCCCTGCTGACCTGGCCGCTCACTGGAAGCAAGAGACAGTGCCACACAGACAGACGGGGGCGGGGACAGACCCAGACGTAGACAGGTAAATCAGGGACAAAGCCAGACATGCGGAGGGTCGGGGTGAGAAGGGAAGGAGCTAGACAGACAGGCGAAGGGGCGGAAAGCCAGGGACAGCCAGAGAGAGAGAGAGAGAGAGAGAGAGAGAGAGAGAGAGAGAGAGAGAGAGAGAGAGAGAGAGAGGACTGGTATCTACAGATAGACAGACAGACTGGGACCAAACCAGACTTAGTGGTAATGGTCTGTAGTGGGGAACATGTAAACCTTCCTTCTAGGGTGTTCCTGTGCTGGCTAAGGTACTCTCATCTTACTTATAAGCCAAGAATTTATCTTTAATAATAATAATGATAATAATAATAATAATAATAATAATAATAATAATAATAATAATAATAATGATAATAATATAATAATAATAATAATAATAATAATAATAATAATAATAATGATAATAATAATAATAATAATAATAATAATAATAATAATAATAATAATAATAATAATAATAATAATTAATGATTTTTTTTTTTTTTTTTTTTTTTTTGGCTTTGTCGCTGTCTCCCGCGTTTGCGAGGTAGCGCAAGGAAACAGACGAAAGAAATGGCCCAACCCACCCCCATACACATGCCTTGATTCAGTCCACTGACAGCACGTCAACCCCGGTATACCACATCGCTCCAATTCACTCTATTCTTTGCCCTCCTTTCACCCTCCTGCATGTTCAGGCCCCGATCACACAAAATCTTTTTCACTCCATCTTTCCACCTCCAATTTGGTCTCCCTCTTCTCCTCGTTCCCTCCACCTCCGACACATATATCCTCTTGGTCAATCTTTCCTCACTCATTCTCTCCATGTGACCAAACCATTTCAAAACACCCTCTTCTGCTCTCTCAACCACGCTCTTTTTATTTCCACACATCTCTCTTACCCTTACGTTACTTACTCGATCAAACCACCTCACACCACACATTGTCCTCAAACATCTCATTTCCAGCACATCCATCCTCCTGCGCACAACTCTATCCATAGCCCACGCCTCGCAACCATACAACATTGTTGGAACCACTATTCCTTCAAACATACCCATTTTTGCTTTCCGAGATAATGTTCTCGACTTCCATACATTCTTCAAGGCTCCCAGAATTTTCGCCCCTTCCCCCACCCTATGATCACCCTATGATCCATAATAATGATAATAATAATAATAATAATAATGATCTTAGTAATAATGAAAATGATATTAACAGTTATGATAATAAAAGGCAAACGCTTATTGTATTCCCAGCTTGGACAGTATGCAGGTTGTCCGTAATGCCACGTGGGAAGTATGTCAAGTTAACCATAAACTTGAGATGCTGGTTGTGTGGTGTGGGAGGATGATGGGTACCTGGGCCTGCACCGAGGGACGCTGGTGATCACTCAGGCTGTTAGCTGCTGTATGAAGGTGGCGTGGCACACCTGCAGACGCAGTACAGTAGAGAGTGTTGACTACATTGTTGTGTGGGGAAAATGGCTTGTCTTTGATGCGGGTAGGACATATTTCTTTTGTTTTGGCTGCCACCCAAACAAAAGACCGTGTTTGAATTCAAGAGGAAAGTTTGGAAAATCTTCATAACATGAAGGATATGTGATTTATATAACCTTCCCGTGTCCACAGAGGATAGGGGGCGCTGCCCTTGGTAAATTCGCTCTTCGGGGCAAAATTGAAATTGGGTTTGTTTGTCATATATTCCCGTGTCTTACACTGTTGTAATGATTAATTGTATTTTGATGCTACCAACCGGATTTACTGATATTTCATATATATATATATATATATATATATATATATATATATATATATATATATATATATATATTGGAAATCCCACCTCTGAAATCCAAAGGTGCGATATGCATAACAAGAGAGAACACCTTAAACATCCGGGGCCCAAGACTCTTCGCCACCCTGCCAGCGACCATCAGAAACATGATGGGATGCACAGCAGAGAGGTTTCAGAGTGCACAGGACACCTACCTACTAAATGTATCAGACCAGCCAGGCTTTTGGGGGGCGTGTAAGTCTGAGAGCTGCGGATTTCAGCAGCTTGGTCGACCAACTACGTACTCCGATAGCTTAGGCCCGACCCAGGCATTGGGGGTGAAGACCCCTGAAGACTTCGCCAGGTATGCACTAAGTATATATATATATATATATATATATATATATATATATATATATATATATATATATATATATATATAAAGTTGTGGTCCAGAGTTTGTGTGAAGAATCTGGCAGTAGTTTAGAAATCAGTGGGCATTGTGTTTATACCTCCTCCTGCTGCACGAGGATCGCTTCTCCAATAAGATAATAGTTACAGACGTCGAGAGGACCATATACTTTGCTCTTGTAGGTTTGTCGGTAGTTACAGGTGGATTCCGTGGTTTTGTAGGTAGTTACAAGCAGATCTTGTGGGTTTGTAGTTAGTAAGACGAAAGTCTTCCTCCTCATGTGGAGAGAGAGAGAGCCAGGTACTCTGGTCCACGTTTCACGCCAGCATGGTCAGCAGGTCGGCCCTTGTACTGTGTGTTATCAGGCAGGGTCGGACTGACGCACCCGCTGACGCCTCACTTGCTTTGTTGTCGTCACTCAAGGTAAGATCTCCACCCGACACACCGTCCCTCCCCACATACACGTACTGGCTCCCACACCCACAGTGTTCTATGCCACACAGTGCTCAGGGGCTCATCTAGCCCGTACTGCCTTCCTCCAATGATTACTTTGTTTATTATTATTATTATTATTATTATTATTATTATTATTATTATTATTATTATTTTGGCAGTCTTGCTTAAGGTAAAGTGTACGTAAGATAAGGTATGTTATCACTACCTTCATTATCATGTTATCAGGTACCATGCTGGAAGACTTCACTGATATCTGAATATATATTTTTTTTCGATGGTTTAGGTTTTTTTTTTTCGCACTTTTTCGTTGTCATGTAGAAATAGTGATATTCACTGATATATGATTGTGGTTTCCCTTTTTTATATGACGGAAGAAATATTGATATGATTCTTTCTTTTTTGTGGTTTTATGAAAATTGGATGTGATTCTAACCGTAATTTGATGACTCTTGGCTCAGGTGGCACTCTCACCAGCACAACTCTCTCCTCCTCCTCTTAGCCCTCCCCCCCCCTCCTCCTCCTCCTCCTGCCCGGTAAACTTGATCTGACAGCCACGACTT
Source organism: Panulirus ornatus (assembly GCF_036320965.1). NCBI lineage: Eukaryota > Metazoa > Arthropoda > Malacostraca > Decapoda > Palinuridae > Panulirus > Panulirus ornatus. The sequence continues at coordinate 25,115,887 of NC_092238.1, forward strand.
TCACAAAATTGATACAGAAAATAGTTAGCCGATGCGTCAACTGGTTTGAGGGGTGAGGAGTGATGCGGAACACTGCCTCTGTACCTTCCTGTGTCTGCGCTCCTTTTCGTACATCGACTATGATACAATTGCGTGATAAAGCCAGAAGCAGGATTACACCAGTGATACCCCCATATATATATATATATATATATATATATATATATATATATATATATATATATATATATATATATATATATATATCTTAATACTTCCGACGAAGTTTGGCCAAAAAGCAGGGCTAGCTCGGAGCGTTCACCGCAGTTAAGAAGAACGAGTTGTTTGAGTTCCGTGTTGTCAAGTGTTAAGTGTGAGATTGAGGGAATGTATGTTTGTGGACTGAGAGCCAGCAGCCCACGCCTGGGTGAGGCAGAAAGAAATGACACCTCTACCTGGGCCAAAGGAGTGAAGTTTGATATCGGTGGACGAACATATGTGGCGGCAAGAGGGGTGTGGTGTTAGCAGGTGGTGTCAGTCAGTGTATGGTGGCAGCATATGGTGTCAGTCTGTGTATGGTGCCAGTCTCTATATGGTGGTAGCAGGTGAAATTTGTCAGTATGTGGTGGTGGTAGGTGGTGTCAGTGAGTGAGTGATTGCAGCAGCTGGTGCCGGTGTCTGGTGGTAAGAGATGCTGTCAATCAGTGTTTGGTGGCTGGAAGTGTTGTCAGTCAGTGTGTGGTGGCAGGAAGTGTTGTAAGTCAGTGTGTGGTGGCAGGAAGTGTTGTAAGTAAGTGTGTGGTGGCAGGAAGTGTTGTAAGTAAGTGTGTGGTGGCAGAAAGTGTTGTCAGTCAGTGTGTGGTGGCAGGAAGTGTTGTCAGTCAGTGTGTGGTGGCAGGAAGTGTTGTAAGTAAGTGTGTGGTGGCAGGAAGTGTTGTAAGTAAGTGTGTGGTGGCAGGAAGTGTTGTCAGTCAGTGTGAGGTGTAGAGTACGCAGGGGCGTGTTGGTGCTTCCTGCTCCGGACGCCCAGACTAGCTGACCTGCCCTCACCCAGCCTCCCTCACCCTCCACGTACCCTGCTCCGGTCAGGGGTGTGTGCACTGGCTCTCTGTCTGGCTCACGAGTCTGGCTGTACGTCTGTCTGTCTTGTCGTTTCATTGGCCTGTTTGTGGAGGGTAGGGTAGGTAGGCCAGCAGGTCACAACGTGAGTAAGGTAGCCTCTACGACCGGCTTGAGAACATTTGATCCATTATACTTAATTTAAGTCTCAGGATTGATGTCTTTCCTTTACTGTTGACATGTGAGGCAGAACAGGATGGACATGAAGGACCTTACCTTCCTCAGGGACAGGTAAAACCGTCCTTTATTTGACCTTAATTGATGCCTGGCGTCCTCACCCTAACTCTGTTACCTGAGTCATGCATTAATCAAGTGTCCGTAGATCTATGGATACTGACCCATCCTGTTGTGTGCTGGTAGCTATATGTTCAGGTATATAGTACCCTCAGCACCACATCTTTAACTTGTTTCACAGTCACCAATATTTATATAACACATATAGACACAAAAATAGCCGTAATGTCTTCGTGCATACACCATTGCGTGTGGTCTGATAAATGAGTTTCTGAAACTAATTTAAGCTCATTCAATACTGCAACGAACTAAGCTTATTACGTAACAGGGTTAACAAACTAAGCTCATTATATGATAAAACTAACCAACTAACTAAGGTCATTACGTATGTTTCTCGTGGATGATCGCGGGCTTATCTCCTCTGGCACACCACAGTGCCAGCTGGGGCCAACTGTTGCACTGTACGGGTCTCCTGATTCAGGAAGCTGGTTGTGGCTGCACACTGCTAGCCATTCTATCACAATGTACAGGTCTGTTTGGAAAACACTATAACTCTGCAAAATTTGTATTTAGATTAATTTCACTTGAGAACTAATGAATATATATGATTTGTCAAGTTTTAATCTGATGTAACAATAGAGGATGTTTACTGACGTTATATTTTAAGATCGACAGTCGTATAGGAAGGAAATACCTTGGTATATGCTTGTATGACGTCATGAGAGATCGCTTGTCTTCAAGATCAGCTGATTCGTGTTTGTTTACGTCGCCATCATCTGTAAGTTTATTGTGACGGCTGTACCCACTCAGGGGGTGAGGGAGGCAAAGGAGTGTATAGGTCACAAGGTAACTTTGTCAGTACCTGTTACAGTATTGGTCTCCTTACATAAACTTACAGTCTTGCTTTATATTATAGACTCGGTCACTACATGGAAAAAAGTGGAAGGAATCTTAGAATTTCTGCTGTTTAATCACATTTCATTCAGGGTCTGTTTGGACGTATCCTTGGAGGATTTAATTTCTCACAAAGTGAGACATGTGATAAACATCATATATGCCAGAGGGAACAACAGTAACATAATACATAACCTCGCTGTAATATTGCTGCAACTGACTCTTGTAGTCTACTGATCTTGTTACTTTCTGCATCTTCAAACTTACGTGTACCTGAACTGTATGTTTACCTTTCAGCCATTGTAGGGGATGGAAACACAGTCCCACCTGCACAAAACCAGCTGGAGAGGCCGTTACTGTGGTCCAGGGTACGGGTGGGAGTGTCCGGGACCTGGTTTTTGGGGAGCCACAGTTCGTGTGTGAAAGTTGTATTGGTCGCAGTCGTGAACGTGTCATTGCCTTACTTAAGGGCAAGTTGCCTGTGTCGCCCCGCATGGTTGTCTCCCTCTTGCCTCACAGACCACGGAAGGCACCCTGTGCTGCAGGCGGGGCCAGGGGTGGGTGGGTGCTAGTGCCACCTGTGTCTCACGTGTGCCCAGTGTAGTGTTTTCGTGTCGTCCGTCACGAGGCTGTTCCCTCCCACATGTTGTCTCACTTACCGGGCTTCCTCGCGTCACATGGATCCATTTCAGTCGTATTTAGCAGCACCTCGCGCTGCCGGCCTCACTCTTTTCAGCATAACCCACAATGTATGTGTTGTGTGTGTGTGTGTGTGTGTGTGTGTGTGTGTGTGTGTGTGTGTGTGTGTTTTCAGCTTTTTTTTTCTTAACATTGCACACAATCTAGTAACATAGGTGTGATCACCTGGCCTAGGACATATATTCAAGCGATCGTGCCTTGCATTTTACTATCCAGTTGCAGAGATCGGGTCACACACACACACACACACACACACACACACACACAACATATATATATATATATATATATATATATATATATATATATATATATATATATATATATATATATCGAGGGATTCTGACTTGTTCGGTGTGAAAAATCGATAATGACTTGCGTTGCGTGTGGTGTGTAGATCTTGGCTGGTCGACATGTTAACTATGGGACCCGACCACCTTCACTACATACATGCCTGCCCTTGACGAGATCATTCCTTGGTTTGAGTCATGCATAATTTTCAGTAAACTTTTCCATATTTTCTTCGCGTTTTCGTTGTAGGTCAAGATTGCCCACTATGTATATATGTACTTTTCATATCTCGAAGGCTGACACTTAGCACACAGTCTAGATTTAGATTATCAGGGAACACGTGCCCTTGTGCATCTACTGTTCGATATATAGTATTAGTTATATGTGAATTCAGCTTTATGATAACTGGCGACTGGATTCTAGAGCGAGGTTTCATCATTGTTGGAAATTGCACAATTAGCGTCACTGTTCGCAGAAGTCTGGGAGCTTTTTGTACGTTGCGTCTGGTAAAGGTTAGCAACATAACAGAACAGACGTGGCTTAATGTCCGTCTTGTCCTTGGTCGTATGTAGAAATGACGGTATTATATTGTTATTGTAGTTGTTGTTATTATTATTATTACTGCTGTTATTATGATGATGATGATGATGATGATGATGATGATGATGATGCATGTGGTTTGTTAGAAGTGCCACGAGAGGACTGGCGGAACCAGTATCCTGCAGTGTGTACTTGAGAGTAGCAGGACTTGGGTGGGGCAGGGGTCTGCTGCTGGTGCGCCTCACAGACCAGAACACGAGTGATCCTGGGCAGGGCCGTCCGTGAGACATAAGCCCGCCTCTCCAGGACTCCAGGGGTCGAGGGAGACGCAGTCTTGAAGGGGAGGAGGAGAACCAGGCGATGTTTAAAGAGCTGGTTGGGTGGTGGTGGTGGGGCGGGGGAGTGCAGGCAGGCAGGCACGGAGGTAATCCTAGCGGCTTTTTTAAAGGGTTGACTCAAGTGGTGAGTGTGATGGTGGTGGCGGCGGGCAACGCAACACATGAGAGAAGAGAGAATGCTGGAGGATCATTCCTGATGAGTGGTATCTGTTGCAGGGTTACAGTGATATTGTCAGAAATTCCTGGTCAGGACGGATGGAGACAGGATAGTAAAATAGATGGCTCCTCCCCATCCACCACTGTAGATGGAGACAGAATACACGAAGGTTCCTCCCCATCCATTTTACCTGACAGTCTTCTTTGTGGTGCTTGGTCGTAAGCCCAGACATATAACTTCTGAGGGTCTTCCTGCACAGGATGCACATGTATGGCTAAAGAATTATATTGAAATCGTTTAACATGTTCTTTTGTCATGTATTCCATGCTGATTTTCAGTTATTAGTTTATCATTATCTTAAGATGATCCCAGATAATTGTTTCTAACCCTTTCCCTGAAACCAAAATAAGACCGGCAGGTCAATAATTCGAAGCGCCGCTTGTCTTTCCGCTTTTGTACACCTGGGCGGCAGGGAGGAGGGAATCCTGGCGGTATTTAAAGCTTTGACTCAGGTGTGGTGGTGGTGGGAGCCTGGGGGGAGGGGGAGGGGGGGACCTCTTATAGAGCTGCACCCGTGATGTGCTCTCCCCTCATGCCATCCTCGACCCTCCAGATATATGTGTGGTGTGTGTGTGTGTGTGTGTGTGTGTCTCCTGCAGGACTGTGTGTTTATGTAATTACCTATTTGTATTGTACGGGGAAGGAGTTTTACACTCGTGGGGCCCCACGTGTAATGAATATTTTTTTTATTATTGTTTGTATTTTACGGGGAGGGAGTTTTACGCTCGTGTCTGTGTTGATGAAGGGCACCCAGTCCCTCAGACACCGGCACGTATCTCAGTATTTTGTTACCAGACTGTGCGTATAATGGCGCGGCGGCCTGGCTGGAAGAGTGTGTATTCCTGGCACCAGTGCCACCAGACTGGAGGATGACGGGCACCGTCAGGCAGGCTCATGTTGTCCAGCCTGGGGGGCAGTTATGGTCATCACAAGATGTACAGTTTCTCTCATGTCATGATCCCCGATCAGCCACTGTCTTGCCTACCATCCATGTCGCTCACCGTCACATCTCTGACTACACCCTGAGCACAACGGTGTACAACCCCGTGAGCATTACGGCACAACCCACAAGCCGACGGTAGTACGACTTGCAAGCACGACGTTACAACCCATAAGCGCGACGTCGTTTGGGATGTCCTTTAAAATGACCTTTGAGGATCGGGTCGCACGTCATGCCATCATACGCAGGGGTCGTACCAACCAGCTGATGGGTCGTACCGTCTTGCTCTGGGGTCGTACCACCGTGCCCATGAGTTTGGATTAGGATTTACCTACTACCACTTGCCCGTGAGGACCAGACGTAAGCCAGGCATTTACATCCGGGTGTCTTGCTGTTTCTACGTCTGGAACGCCTTACGACGTTCACCTCCCGTGATGCACATAGTAACTTTACCATGAGAGTACATGGTGAAGAAGTGATCCCAGGGCACTGTACAGAGCAACGTGAGAGTATTGATTTTCTTTTGTCTACAGCGTCTGGAATGTATTGCGGTCTGACAAGGTCCTGCATATCTGCATTTCCGTTCATTTGCCTTTTCAGTGGTCACTGTTTTTTATGCTGAGATGCCGTGTGTGCCCTATATCGTCACTCATACTATCACTCCGTGTTTACTACTTGGGAAATACAAACTGCACAGGACGAGTCGAGTGTGAAAATGTTGTATTAGTTTATGTGATGTAAAAGGCAACATTAGTGCGTCGCAGGCAGGATGTGTTACTGCGCCAGCAATACTCACTTGAGAACGCCAGTCTGAATCTAAGTTAGTTTTAAGATAGGTTTTGTGACTTAGATTTACTCAGCCGTCTCCTGAGGTATGGTACAAATAATTGAGAAACAGAAAAAACTTCGCTTACAAAATGATGAAGGTTTTGTGGCCTGTTTAGATCAGTATTTTGTGATGTTCTTAAAGTTTTAAGATTAAAGTGGTGCATTAGGAACTAGGGTATAGAAAGACTGATTAGGTCTGGTGGTAGCAGGTGGGGGAGACGCTACCGGTCATGATGATGGGAGATTCTCCTGAAGAAGGTAGATGGAAAGGCTAGAGTGTGATGTAAGGGCCTCGTGTACAGCAAGGGGCAGCCATCCCGTCTGTGTCATCTGCTAGTGGGTCATACAGCAACGCTCATCTTTCTGGTGATCCTGAGGTCAGGGAGCTTGGCGGAGGAACAGTACACAACTTTGTAAGGATCCGCGAACTTCCTGTGGCCATGAACTCAACCCACGCCGGTGAAGGTCGTGGCATCACACACTCTACACCCGCAAGAAATACACTCCGGTACAAATCATGCATTGCACGTATGATATACAGCCGAGCGGATGAGTGACGGAAAGCCACAGGATAGAGGTCACTGAAGAACAGACGCCACTATCATACCCAGACACACTCGTTCACCTTCCAGTGTACACCAGGGTGGACCTCACGGACGCAGGCTCCTGCTTGCTTTTATGATATATTCACAGTGGAGGACTTGGTTTATGGCCCAGTTCACGTGTTGCTCTATGGCTGCTCTGGCTGCTAACCTTCTTGCAAGGCTGGGTGCTGGTGAGGAGCATTCTGGTCCCAGCTACCACAGGTGTTCCCTCATGTCACTCCACAACCGGTGCTTCAACCATGCAGAAGAACAAGGAGCGCAACAGGACAGGAGGTCAGTGAGTCTGAGGGACTGTTCTTGCTGCAGTGAAGTATATAGATGATACGTAAGTGGACATCCCTTGGACACACTTTATGTGATTCCCAGACCTTCTTACAAGGCTATTGTGAGAGGACTGAGGTGTTTATTGTCAGTTGCTTCGTCCAAACTCTTGTTATGAGCGTGGCAAACACTGCCGCCTCAAACTGTTCCTAGGCGCTTGGCATTGACGTGTCGGGTATTGAAGTGGTGCCCGGAACCATCTTACTCCCTCCGTTGTCAATTTGTTGGTCGTACTCTGTTTCATTAAGAGTAAACTTTCGGACTAACTTAAGATCTCCCAACATTCACGTCGCAGCTATGTCCTCCCCCCCCCCCCCCATTTTTTATTCCAGCCTTCACACACTTTCTCTCCCCCCTCTCCTTCATCACTCGGAACCATGAAATTGAAAGTGATTTGGGATGAAAGCGGGGGAAGGATATAGAGGGACTGAAAGAATAATATGGCTCATCTTCACAATCTCTCTAATTTTTCTTCCTTTTGCAAAAGCCCATTAGCAGTTGGCGAGGAGGTGGAGGAATGGGGAGAAGTCCTGCCTTCATCATTTCCTTGGCCATCTTTTGTTTCATTAGATTTCTGGCTTTGGCCTATTGGTGCCTCACTTAGGGAAAAGACAAAACACTTTAGATTTTTGGCTTAAACTGTTGGCAGGGGCTTGGCTTAGACTGTTGGCAGGGGTTTGGCTTAGACTGTTGGCAGGGGCTTGGCTTAGACTGTTGGCAGGGGGTTGGTTCAAACTGTTGCCAGGGGGTTGGCTTAGTTTGCTGTCAGGGGCTTGGCTTAACCTGTTGTCAGTGGCTTACTAGAAACTGTTACCATGGGCCATGCGCTTGCCTGCCACAAAGTGCCCTAGCAATTCGTAGGGACCAGTTTAATGAAAGTGGACCATTCAGTTGGACCTAGTGACAAGGGTGCCAGGAGAAGAGAGGCAGCCCCAGCAACACGCCATGAGGGACCAATAACCCGCATCAAGCATGCATCTCAGCCATTGAGCCACTGCCCTCCATGGCTCAGCTGGTCTGCTCCAACGCTGTCGGCCAGAAGCGCCAGGGAATAAGCTTCAGATGCCATGGCGGGTGAACAAGATATGTTCCTTCTTTGAACTAAGCAGAGGAAACCATAAATATATCTTATTTAGGGCTGATTTTATTATTCATTTTTGTCTCATGTTATTATTAGTGTTTGAACTGTTTCTGTGGAATCTTGTCATAACCATAAGATGTGGTATACGCAATGTGCAGAAGCTCCAACATTTGAGTTAGTTTGCAGGAAAGAGTTTTCTTAATTGAGCTGAAAGAAAATGGCTTTCGTCTCAAGTGTAGGTACCTATTTATACAGTGTGGAGAGAGAGTGGGGCAGCTTACACTTGTGGGGCCTCGTCTCTTCAACTTTCGATATTGTCATATTGCTTTTTAAACTTTCGTATACTGTCGGCATGTACGTATAGTTTGGTCACTCAGCTTATTTGTGTGTGTGTGTGTGTGTGTGTGTGTGTGTGTGTGTGTGTGTGTGTGTGTGTGTGACCAGTTTATATAGAACATACTTTACGTAATAGAGAGGCAGCGTTAGTTTAACAGAATCAGACATGCGGGCTGTAATTTCACCAGCAGTTTACATATTTACTCCGTGACACCTGATGCCCAGACACACTCAGCCGGAGTGTGTTTGTTTCACTTGAAGGTCAACACAGAGGGTGAGGAGTGCGTCTTGCACTCTCTCACGGGCCAGCACAGGGACTGGCGGCTTCGAATTCATAGACTGTTGTGAACCTCATTCCTCAGGGTGTGTAATGCAGTAAAGAAAGTGGTGTGATTTTTTTTAAGTTGAAAATCAAGTAATATTTGATTTGTGTCATGGTATTAGAAAAGGCTTAACGTTAACGTAAATTAAATATAAGAATATCACGGTTTCCATTAATAGGAATGGTCTGTAAAATCGTTCTTTTTTTGGCATAAATAAGAATCTTTAATGAGATCAGTAAGGAACAGAGTTATGTGTTATGTGCGTTAACAGTATGGAAGGTAATCTTTACGTGACTTAGTATTTAAAGAGAGTCTTTACCTTGAACCAGAACATAAGAGTCACAACCTTGAACCAGAACATGAGTCACAACCCTGAACAACAACATAAGAGTCACAACCTTGAACCAGAACATAAGAGTCACAACCTTGAACCAGAACATGAGTCACAACCCTGAACAACAACATAAGAGTCACAACCTTGAACCAGAACATAAGAGTCACAACCTTGAACCAGAACATGAGTCACAACCTTGAACCAAAACATGAGTCACAACCTTGAACCAGAACATAGGAGTCAGAACCTCGTCAGCCACTGACACGGCGCAGTAAGTTCAGGTATCAGTAGGAGATAAGTGAGATGTGATAACCCCTCCCCTCATTGAATGCCAGATCGTTCCTATGGTAACCATCGTGTCCTCCGGCTGGACGCCGTAATTACGCTACTCATGTGAAGAGGGCAACTACGTATCACATGAACAGTTCGAGAGAGAGAGAGAGAGAGAGAGAGAGAGAGAGAGAGAGAGAGAGAGAGAGAGAGAGAGGCTGTCTCCCTCTGGGCTAGTTTGCTTTGATAGATGGATCGACTCGAACTTGCTGGCTGAAACTTGTATTCGAACTGACAGTTGCCTTCTCTCGATGACGCTATTTCTAGGTCAGGGTCGTGGACTTTTCGATGCTTGAGAGATTAGACGGAGGTGAGGATGTAATTGGTGTCTATATTTAGGTGTTGGAAGAGTCTAGTCATGAGCATGTGGGAGGGAGCGAGGGGGTAGGAGAGTAGGATTGAGTCATGCGTCTCGCGTCAATGTTTTTCAATGGACGGAAAGTGAATTATATGATCCAGTTATCTTTACAATGGAGATCCCGCAGCTGCGTGGCTCTGGCAATACACCTGACATTAACCAGCTGCAGGGCATCTCTGGTTGTCATGTGGATATAACGTATATAAAGCCAGGTCCAAGATGTGTGATTCTGAGCGCTGGGAACAGTTTTAAGGGTTTAGATATATTTCTTTTTATCCTGAAAAGCGCAGAATAACTAGCGGTTCTTAGCGTCTTACAAATTCCACGAAATCGTTCGGTAAATCAATCGACCCACTGGATGGTGATCATGGTCTGAGGCAGAGATGTGAGCCCCGAATACTTGAGTTTGACCTTGAGATAGATACTTTCAGCACGGCCGTTGATGGAGAGCAACGAGTGAAATAATATGAAATAGCAAAGGAGATGAGGGGAATGCTATTATGTTCACATGTTATAGCGTCATCACTGGTTATAAAACATGTAACGACCACAGACTTGCTCAGTGACATCCCACTGTCTCCCGCGACCTCGAGGTGAACCTCTGACCCTAAACATTGTGCACTGCATTGCGTCTAAATCAATATTCGGCGAAGAAAGAGAATCTTCGTAGAATATTAGAACTTGATTTCATCAGACTATAATAATGCAGGTCTGCCCTCGTAATGTATTTCTCAGTATTATGTCAGTTTAGGAATTTTTGTTTTAGTAGCATATGTAGTTTGAGTTCATAGAAAATGGGTGAAATCAAGGGATGTTTTGGGTCGTGTTCTGTCTGCCACCCACTCAGAGCCATTGTGGATAACACGACAGTGCTTCTGGTTGTGTTGGTGTCATCCACCAGGGGTTATCAATGAGAGTAATGTGTGTTTCCTCAATAGATCATAAGGGTTGACCTCAATATTGCACCGTAGCACATGTGTCCTGATTGTCATCTCTCAACAATCTGTGCAAGTTTGAAATCATTGAGTAAAGTCGGACCAGACAAGGACTGGGAGAGCTGAGGAGGCCGTGAGCTATATAACTGTTGGCTTTCCAATGAATTATTAAGGCCTCATTACACCTTAATGCTTGGGGACAAATGTGATCATGAAATGATTCTATCAACTGATCAAGGCTGCATCTGGATGGAGTGCCAAACATGTGAGGTGTAGGACTCTAGGAAGTAGGATAGCCTCAGACTGTGGCCGTGAGTGGAAATGTTCTCAAGGGTTTTGCTGCAGCCCTGATGGCCACACGTGTCTTAGAGACTTAAAGTTCATTGTTATATTCCTAGACTGTTCCCTACAGGAAAGGTCAGGAACACCGGTTATCTTCTCCAGACTTGTCTCCGTGTGAATAAATCCTCAGTCTTGGCCGAATGTATCAGACTTATGTTTAAAAGATTCACGCCTGACCTCCAGCTCTTTGTTTAAACATTTATCCGGTGTGCTGAAGGCTGGAGTAGAGAAGTGACGTGATTGGGCGGACGTAAATGATCATCTAATCACTGTTGATTATTCGAAAGTGAAGAACTGCTGACGAATCCCAGTTGAGCTGATGCTAATCTTAGGATGGTGTATGATGCACTCAGGAGAATATCTCATTCCACTGATTTTGTCCCGAGTTTCTGTATCAAGAAGACTCTTGCTCCATGGAATGTTTATAATGACTTGATGATGAGCTTGGGATGTAATGAGCTTCGTATTACTCACACGTGACATGTAATTATACGTGATTTTGGGTTGGTAATTATATCTTACCTTGGTTACTTGTAGCCTGCGAATGTTGGTAGTAATTGTACGATTACAGGTCAGGCTGCCGTATTACGGCATGGTTTTGTTCATTGATAATGGGAGAAGACGTTATCTTGTTGTTGAAGATGTTGTAGATGACGTCGTCTGTGTGGATCACTGGTTGTAAGGATGACTTTAGAAGTGGTTAGCAGGGACGTGTGGTCCTGGTCATCACGGCTGTTTGTGGCGTGGTGGGGCAGTAGATGGTGTGAGTGACGGTGAACAGATTGTTACTCAGGACCAGCATTTCCGGGTTGTGAGGGGGCTCCCCCTGCGGCCTGGTGCGGCGCGGCTTGGCGGCTAGCCGCCGCAGCCCTGGTACTCTGCTCCTCCCGCAAGCGGTCCAACCTCAGACATACTGTCAGCAAGTGCCCGTGTGCAGTCTTATTAACACAACCTACGTACAGATGTGTACATGACAACTTATATACACACATCCATTCGTATGCTTGCCTGTACGTACTTGCTTGTAGAGCCACGTAATGAGGTGGTCTCCCACTGTGCGTGAGGCAGTAATGGTCCTCAGCACTTGTTACTCTAGACCAACTAAGGCTAGGGTAAGAATGCGCTTGGTAATGACGGGTCGTTGCATTATTGCCAGCGTGATAATGTCAGTGATCTTTAAATAGCGCCAGGGTGGCCGACCGGCATGCAGGTAGCGTGCGATGTCCTTCGCTCCTGTGGCGGTCAGCACCCCTGGTGCGCCTGGGGTGTCCATGTTGCACATGGGGTGTATCCCCCCACCTCCTGTACATGGGGTGTGTCCTCCCTCCTGCACCTGGGTTGTGTCCCTCCTCCTGCACGTGGGGTGTGCCTTCGTGCAGCTTTTGTGCAGGAGGTGTACCGCAACTTGCCCCTGGCGAGGCAGCGGTTGAGCTTGTGGCTGGTGGGTCATGGGGCAGGTTCCCCGGTTAGGATGGCAGCTCCTGGGCCGGAAATGTTCGTGCTGGCGGTGCTCGGGTGTGGTATCAGGACACACGCGGGTGTGGTCCGATATGAAGCCAGTGAGAGTGTGGTCCAAAGAGGCCTGAAGCATGGCCGATCCTGGGTCGATTACCTGGCGTGTGGAGTTGTGTTGTTGGTTGATCTGGTGAAGTGCCGTGCGCTCAAGGTCTCTGGTTCAGCCAACCAAGGTCACCGGTTCAGCCCCTAGGCTCTCTGGTTGACCTGCCAAGCTCTGTAGTTGAGTCACCAAGTTCTGTGGTTGAGCAACCCAACTGTGTGGTTGAGTCACTAAGTTCTGTGCTAGAGCAACCCAACTGTGTGGTTAAGTCACCAAGTTCTGTGGTGGAGGTAGGTTGTCCTGGTGGGTCTTAAAGAGGCAGGCTTTGTCATAGGGTTAGGGAATGGTCTGACCCGGGGTCATAGGTCAGCCATGTGTGTATAGTGAAGGAGGTGTTGGTGTTGGGGTATGCGATGGTGGAGTTGCTATTGAGGGAGTGGGGAGGGTCTCTGTGGCCCCACGTTAGGACACCCCTGAGGGAGGTCTTGAAGCTGGAGTCGCTCACCGCCTCCAGCTGAGTGGTGGTGGTAGAGTGCGAGTGGAGCGGTAGCTCTAATACAAAGAAGTTACGGCGGATGTGGTCGTGTAGTCGTATTTCGAGAGAGAGAGAGAGAGAGAGAGAGAGAGAGAGAGAGAGAGAGAGAGAGAGAGAGAGAGAGAGAGAGAGAGAGAGGTGGCTATAATCTTGGAATATCCAGTGTGGGTAAACAGAGGGACCCCAGAAGACGGCCGGAAAGGATGTTATTTGACAACAGACTGCGTCACGACCTGTCCTTTGATAACCGCACGGCTTTCCCCTAGTCTCTCTCTCTCTCTCTCTCTCTCTCTCTCTCTCTCTCTCTCTCTCTCTCTCTCTCTCTCTCTCTCTCTCTCTCTCTCTCTCGTGAGGGATGGGTAAGAGGTTACCCTCTCTGGGTGTAAGGGGTAAGAGGTTCCTCTTTCTCTCTCTGAATGTAACAGGGGAAGAGGTTCCCATCCCGGTGTGTGGGACTGGGAAAGGTTTCCCTCCCAGTGTGTGTGGGAGGTTGGAGAGGTTCCTGTAATCACTTGAGGCTGACGCTCCTGGTCATAAATTTTTTTCGATCAAGTTAAGATTTACGTTCTTAAAATTACCCCTCATCGTCCTAGCCGCCCCTCCGAGCCACGTGACTCATGTCCTGGTGTTTGTCTAGGTTGACGGGGTCATCCTTCACGTGTGCCTGGTTGTCATTGTAATGGGGTTGACCTCTGACTCTCGCCATGTTTTCATGGTCCCCTTCATGCCCCTGGGGTAGAGGCCCATCGTACGTCATGGGTGGAGACTCTTCATATTAACGGAAGAAAAGCTTAGCGTCTACCTCCACTGATACTCTCTGAGAGCCTCCTTCACCAACCGCGGTATGACTTGAGTGTTGACCTCTTCGGAGAGAAATACTTTTCCTGGCCACTCCTGGTGAAGTGAGTGTATTGGAGGAGGGGCAGCCATGGCATGACTTCCACGGAAACCCCCTGGCTGGTGCCTGGCGAGTGCCCTGGCCGGCCACCTCCCGTCATAGTTATCCAGCTCTTGACACACTGGTCTGTTCTGCTGTGTATCCTGCAGGATGTGTCGTCCATATACTATAGTGGACGCCTTAACTAGGGTGGCCTCTTTCACGGTCCTCTCTGTGGATAGGTCCACTAGGAGTGGCTTTTGTGCGAAGAAATAGAATAGATGAATAACGGTTTATTGAATGTAGCAGCCATTCTGCTGAAAATATACAGTAGGGGTATTATTGGGAGGTGTGTGTTTGTGTGTGTGTGTGTGTGTGTGAGGCGGGGAGGTGGTTGTTGATTGGATATTGTACTTCACACATGTATATATCGACGTCTCATCTCGCAGGTGATTGATTTGATTTGTGCTTATAACCCAGGCAAGTATATTGTGCACCTCTTGCTCATCCTGTGAGCGGTAGCGCAAAAGGATTACAGAGGTCACAAGAGGTTCTTTATCACAATCCAGTGGGTTAATAGTACATAGATTGTTACAGAGTTGGTTCATTATATAAGCGTCAGTACATATATTTCTTACCGTTTTTTGTATGGTAAGTTGTACTGGCTAGATGGATGAAATCAGTCGAGGAGTTGTCCTACCCACCTGCAGCTGGTGTCAGGAAGTCCTTTGTAACACACGGGCGAGGTGGTCGTGGCCTTGGGTGTCAAGAACTTGACTGTCCCTCGAGACTGAGCGTCCGTTGATACACCAGACTCTTGGAGTCAGCGGCTGCACGTATTCCCCCAATTGTTTGTTAAGGAGGGGAACAGTGACCCACCAGGCTGTTGGTGTCAGCTGCCGTGGTTGTCCGTTCAGCTGACTGTCTCTGAAGACAAAGGGTCTCAGGATCCGCCGGAGTGTTGTTGACATCGGTTATGACATCCTCCTGAGCTTACTGTTTGTCCGGACGTGTGAGGGCTTTGTGATCCAGTTGGTTGTTAGTGTCAGCGGCCGTGACTGTCCCTGTTGTCCTTGCTTCTTAAGGGAGGTGTTTCCCGGTGTGATAACTTTGATCGGGCTTTTGTCCCTACCTTCACCCAACGATTCCGTGTATATACTTATTTGAACACTGCTGGGGGAGAGCTGCACACTCGCAAGTCCTTATCTCGTGTGTGTGTGTGTGTGTGTGTGTGTGTGTGTGTGTGTGTGTGTGTGTGTGTGTGAGCACATCCTGTGTTGGTTAGGTTAGGTTAGGTTTGTTCGTCGTTTCCACACACACACACACACACACACACACACACACACACACACACACAATGAATTCAGTTCTCTTGTTTTGGAAGCAGATCTCACTGGTTGAGGAACTTGGCAGAAGTACTCGCCTTCCCTGTCGAATATCGTCAGCACCAGTGTTGGGAGACGTACCTCCTCCAGGCTGACGTACAAATGGTACGTGAGGGAAAGGTTTCATGGTGCGTCAGGATGTCTTATCATCTCTGACTGAGCCTGGCCGGCCCCCCACAAGGGAACGATCATGGTCCGCTGTTGTTTCTTTGGTCACGACTAATGACCAGATTAAGATCCTCCCAGGTGGTGTCGACCAGTCATGGCCGTCAACCCAAGCCAGACAGGCGTCCTTATCATGTTAAGCATTAGTCTTTTGATGGGTAGGCTACAGCTGGTAAACTGATAAAGTTGGAAATATGAATTTTTTATATAAAGAGTCGATTGTGAGTTGGGGGAGTGATCATGGACTGAACTGGACATTTCTGAAGGTATAAGACAATACATGAGAATCAGAGCATATCATGAGAAACGGATGAGAAATGTGAGGAATGAGAAATCAGTTGCATATTGAGGTTTGTCAGGGACCCACGTTGGCACCAACCATACTGGGGAATTGTGTCTCCATCTCACCTTTGAAGGGAATTTCACTCGTCTTACATGCACACATACATACACACATGCATGCATACATACATACATATAGGTGTTACCGGGCTCCGCCTGCATGACCTTACGCCGAGAGGTTTTATATAGGATTAGGTTTGGAGAACAGGCCCGTCGGGGAACTGTTCACTCCAGAGGTGTCCTGCGTGTCTCTGCTTTGGATCGTTAGCTCAGCCTCAAGCGAGCACCATTAAAGGGGCCCTAAGGCCATATATATATATATATATATATATATATATATATATATATATATATATATATATATATATATATTTCTAGTGTGTGAATAACAACAATGTACAGAGCTCATGCAAGCAGGATGAGTGTGTACGTTCTCCATGACCCTTCCTGGCTACACCCGAGCCCTCACAAGAGACACAGACAAGCGGTGTAGGGTTCGTGTGGTTATATAATTACAGAACACTGGTGGTATGTCGTACGTTTGTGTTGTAAGTGTATGTATGTAATTACCTACTTGTACTCGCCTGCTTTTACTGTATGGGGAGGGAGTCTTACGGTTGCTGGCCACCATATTTTGAAATCTTACCCGTGTCGTACTTTTTGAACTTTGTGCTGTCCTTATCAACTGTCTCATGACATCGGTTATTCCACACTTACAATGCTCTTATAAGAGAACTTATTGACATCGTTTCCCCTAAGTCTCGCTTGATTTCTTGTTATGGCCTCCAATTGTTTGATTGTTCTGTTCTTGTATCTTTCGAAGATTGTGTGTGTGTGTGTGTGTGTGTGTGTGTGTGTGTGTGTGTGTGTGTGTGTGTGTGTGTTGGAGAGGTGTCTTGTGGGGCAGCACACACAGTGTTAACGCCGTCAACGCATCAGTGACAGACCGCAGTCTGTAGCCACAGTGGGCTGTATTTAGTGGTGATTTATGTGTGTATTTTCCCCTCCCTCCCCCTTGTTAGTTTATCAGGAGTGAGTGCCTTGTGAGTGCCTGGAGCTGCACTCAGGGGCGAGGGCAAGGAGTGGGGTACATCATGGCTTGTGTCTGGTCATCCAACATCTGTTACAGAGACTAACTGGAGGTTTGTGATGATGGAAGCGGTAGTACTGTCCCTCAGGCGCTGGCAGGGTCCAGTGTTCAGCATTGTGATGTGTGCGTTTGCTTGTGGTGATCTACGGTGTCTCCCCGCCAGTCGTAGCTTATGTTGAGGTTACTCATGAATTCGAGTGTTAGCCTGAGGTGGTGGCCGGGTTTATAGGGCAGCTCCCTGAGACATTGGTGGGTGGTAGAGGAGGTCCGGTGATTACCTCCCACACTCGCCCGCCAGCTTTAAGCCGCACCCAACGGCAACCCAGACACGATATTACAGGTGTGTGTGCGTGTGTGTGTGTGTGTGTGTGTGGGAGGATAGTCAGTGAGGGTGGCACAGGTGACCACTCACCAGGGAACTCCGCCAACACCAGCATTAAGGAAAGGTGACCGGGAGGTGGTGCTGAAGAGGTCGACTGGGAGAGGCTGAGGAAGGTGACGTGGAGGATTTGAAGAGGGTGATGGGGAGGGACGAGGGAAGATGACGGGGAAGGACGAAGGAGGATGACGGGAAGGGGCTGGGGAAGTTGAGGAAGAGCGAGGGGATTAAGGAAGGTGACGCTGAGGGAGGGGGATTGAGGAAGATGACGCGGAGGGAAGTGGCTGAGGATAATAGTTGAGGTGGAGGGAGAGGGGCGACGTGTGGGAGGTAGGAGAGCAGGAGGCACAACACAAGGTTGTGCGATTTTAGTGTAGGAAATTTCCTTGTCATCGAAGAGACCCAAGATCCTCCTCCTGCTCACGTGACGACCATACGTACCGTCTGGCACATACACAAGGGAAACGTCACAAAAATAAGGAGCAAACTAGACGTTGGAGACAGACAGTAAACACAGTCAACACCTGGACATGAGCACTAATGTGGAACACTCTTGGTTCCCACGCAGCCTCAGGCCTGTGAGAGAGGCTCCAGTCATCCATCCAGACACACAGTTCTTAGCCAACCTTAACCACTTATTTGTTTAGACCAACAAACAATATCTACTACACACGCACACACACACACACACACACACACACACACACACACACACACACACACACACACACACACACACCTAGTCTGCCGGCATGTATATATAAATAACGTACCAAAAATACGAATCCAACATACCATCCTCACATTTCAGTAAAACCTGCGCCCATACATCAGTACAGTCTACCTGGACCGTACCTCCTTCATGCTGTTCCACCCCATGCTCCTCTCCCACCAACCCTCCCAGTGATGATAAGATAACGGAAGGATGATAATGTGATGCTGATGTTGGAGGAGCTTGGAGTGTGCCACACCAAGGGACTATCACCACCCGACGCTCACCTCTACTACCCACATCCCTCCACCACCACCACCACCGCTGCTGCTGCTGCTACCCTCATCCTCCCACAACTACCACCCTCAAACCCCCCCCCCCCCCGCCAGTACCAGCAGCATGTGGCCGGAAGTGTCGTTTCCCTTTCTGCTCTCCCCCAGGACCCTCCCTTCCCCTCCCCTCCCTAGGCCTCTCCCCTTCCAATAACCAACCTCTCTCTCTTCCCTTCAACACCCCCTTCACCCCAGTGCCCATCCTCCTCCCACCCTCTCATTTCTATATTACCCTTCCCCTGCTTATTCATGAGTAGCTGTCTTTTCTATCACAGGACCTCCTCCCCCAACCACTAAATAATTTATTCTTAGTATCTCGACGTAGTAGGAATGATATGCATCTCTCTCTCTCTCTCTCTCTCTCTCTCTCTCTCTCTCTCTCTCTCTCTCTCTCTCTCTCTCTCTCTCTCTCTCTCTACGTATTTATTTATTCATCCCCCCCCTCATACTTGATCGCCGTTTTCCGCGTTAGCGAGGTAGCACCAGTAACAAACGAGGGAAGGCCGCATCCGCTCACATCCATTCTCTTGCAGTCATGTGTAATGCACCGAAACCACAGCTCCCTATCCACAATTAGGCCCCACAGACCTTTTCGTGGTTTACCCAGGACGCTTCACATTCCCTGTTTCAGTCCAATGACAGCACGTCGACTCCTGTATACCACATTTTTCCAATTAACTCTATCCCGTACACGCCTTTCGCTCTTCTACTGCCTGACGTGTATATATATATATATATATATATATATATATATATATATATATATATATATATATATATATATATATATATATACACTGCAGTATTACCTGTGTGAAAACCGGATATGTATTAAGGACATCAGCTGAGCTGAGATCGAGGCCCATGAGACGGTAATGTTGGTGTGGTTGGAAAGCTGTCCACAACTTCCTCCTCACCACCAAGTGTTAAGGTGTCGCTTTTATTGTGACCTTCCTCAGGTGTACACCGGAAGTGTGTTACTTATGTTACGTACATCTGATATTTTCCCTTTATTTGATCAAGACTTTTTTTATCGTTAATCTTGTCGAGGAAATCTGCCGTCCGCCACACAATAAGTGTATAATTTATATCAAGTTGAAACTTTTTGATTTTTATTGTATTTCAGTTCAGGATTGTTTCACCACAGACTTACATTTGACTGCGTTCTGTAGAATCAGTCATCTTTCTATTTCAGGCGAGGCTGTAGATTCATCATCGTGTTGTACCACCTCCTTGTGTCACCACTAATATCATATTTCAGTTTTGTAAAATAGATGATCCTCTTTTGTATCTGCCCTGACCTTTCAAATGTCTGTCGTATGCTATAGAATCAAGCAGTTTGTTTCACCGTGAGTTACAGATATCACTCATTTCAGAAAGTATACCTCGTGTTAATTTTACCCAACACGTTCTTGTGAAGTTTTGACTATGTACAATAAATCTTTTGTTTATTGTTTCAAATCCGATAGTGTAAAATAAATCATATATGAAGTACACTCGACACTTTACCTGTCATTTCTGATGTTTAGAATAAACCTTTTCTGTGTTACACCATACCTTTAGCTATCAAGTCTGATGGGGTAGAAAAAAATCTTTTGTTTATTACACTCGAGACTTTACATGTCAAGTATGATGTTGGAGAAAAAGTTTCGTTTTTATTTCACCAGACACCTCACATGTCAAGTCTGACAGTTGATAAATCTCGTATTTATTTCTCCAGAAATATTTTTGTGTAATACTTGCAGCCATGTTCTGGCTGCAGACTCTTGTGATTTCCTTACCTTCCTCATGTATTGTGGGCAGAACAGGCAGTTTGTGTACCTCAGGTTTAAACTGAATTCACTTTTTTTGTAGTGAGTTGTGTTCGTAAACTCTCCAGATGATAATGGAGCTACGTGTAGACTAGACCCCCTTTCATTGTCTGAGGGTCCTGTAACTGAACCCTGCGTAATAAGCCACTCTTCTTGTAGACTAAACTCTGTGGCCTGTACTAGAATATATGTTTGTAAACCAGACTCTGCCTCTGAAGCCAGTTTTCCCGTAGACTAAGCGTCACTCCCTGTCCCAGAACATCTTCCTGTAAACTAAACCTTGCCTATAAAAGGTAAACCTTTGTCATTAACTTAGGCTTACCCCTGTACTGCCGGGTTATGTAGACACCCTCTACTGTAAACCAGAGGATTTTCATAACGTCTGGGACTCTACAAAATGTGTCTTTTACGCCATGATATCGTGGTCTACTGTACACCGTACCGTAATTTTTGTAGATAAACATCAGAAGCACTACTAACCCTACTATGTAAACTAAAGTTTTGCAGCATGTAAGATAGTTTCCACGTACTCTGTGGTGTAAACTGAATAAGCACTGGGGCAGTAAAGGTTTACTTGTCCCCCTGTCGTCAGTGGAGGGAGTCATTCCCAAGGGGAAGAAAGATTAAAAAAAGAACAGGTGTTTGGTTGTGGGTGCCGACACCTGTGCCGGGGCTGGAACAAGGTCAATGTCCATGGTCACGTGACGTCAAAGTACGCTGAATAAACCAGCAGTATTGAATGGTCGGCCAGGAATGGTTCTCTGCGGTGTGTGTGTGTGTGTGTGTGTGTGTGTGTGTGTGTGTGTGTGCGTACATGCGTGGGGATAAAGACACAGTACATATATACAAGGTTAAGAGACAGGGCAGCACGAGCGTGAAACTCTTCCCGTAACACAGAAATAGTAATCTCTCTCTCTCTCTCTCTCTCTCTCTCTCTCTCTCTCTCTCTCTCTCTCTCTCTCTCTCTCTCTCTCTCTCTCATTACATCGTAAGACATTCTGGTGGCATACCACCACCGGGATGGTGGGGGGGAGGGTGTCTTTAATTATTCGAGTGGCATGTAATTACAGACAGGCTCGTATGGGCTTATCTCTTGAGCCGTTATTATGTGATATTTATCGTGGCGATCCCTGGTAGAGCAGCGTTATCAGTGGACCGGCTGTTTCACTCCCGAGTCTTGCTGGTCAGTGAGTGTTATGGGTTGTGATGTGGCCTGTGTTGTACTACATAGCATTGTGAGTGAGTGTTATGTGTTGTGGTGTGGCCTGTATTGTACTACATAGCATTGTGAGTGAGTGTTATGTGTTGTGGGGCCTGTGTTGTACTACATAGCAATGTGAGTGAGTGTTATGTGTTGTGGTGTGACCTGTGTTGTACTACATAGCAATGTGAGTGAGTGTTATGTGTTGTGGTGTGACCTGTGTTGTACTACATAGCAATGTGAGTGAGTGTTATGTGTTGTGGTGTGACCTGTGTTGTACTACATAGCAATGTGAGTGAGTGTTATGTGTTGTGGTGTGACCTGTGTTGTACTACATAGCAATGTGAGTGAGTGTTATGTGTTGTGGTGTGACCTGTGTTGTACTACATAGCATTTCAACTTTGGGTAACATTTTTGTGTTTCTTTACAGGTGAGTTGTTATGCCCTCATTACTGGCTCTGTACTGTATCCCGGGTGTGGACAGGCGAGTGGTTCTCTACCATGTACCGGGACGGGACAGGCGAGTGGTTCTCAACCATGTACTGTGACGGGACAGGTGAGTGGTTCTCTACCATGTACTGTGACGGGACAGGCAAGTGGTTCTGTACCATGTACCGGGACGGGACAGGTAAGTGGTTCTGTACCATGTACCGGGACGGGACAGGTGAGTGGTTCTGTACCATGTACCGGGACGGGACAGGTGAGTGGTTCTGTACCATGTACCGGGACGGGACAGGTGAGTGACTGTGTTCGAGCGTGTTTAGTTTGGACTGATGTCAAGTTGGTTTTGTCATAATATAGTACCACGGTGTCATATGAAATGCACGTGTCATATACCAGATTTCGTGTCACATGGGTATCGCGTGTCGTATACCAGCGTCCGTGTCACCATTAACGATAGTCGTATGTTCCCGGTCCTTCTGTCTCCCCGACGCAAGTATGCGTGCACCCGCCCGCCCGTGCGTGCGTGCGTGCGTTCATGCGTTCTTCGTTTGTATTTTTCAGGCTTTAGTGAGACTGTGCCCCTGGCTGCGGGGCCCCGAGGCCCAGCGGTAGCATGGGCGTGCCAGCTGGCCATTCCCTGTGGGGAGAGCTCTCCCTCTCACCCGTGTGAGAGGGAAGCTGGCTGACTCATAGGTCGATCCTGTGTATGTGTGTGTTTGGGTCGGATTGATCAGACAGGACCTGGGGAAGGGGGGGGGGGGGGGTCGGTGGTCGGCCGAACATATGTTCGGTCGGATAACGAGAGCCTCTCGGGGGTGGCGTTGGTCGGCCGAACACGTGTTTTGGTGGGGCGTGTCAACACGTTCACGAGTGTGCATAGTAACATGTGTCGGGGGCGTGGCTTGGTATGTGGTTACCATTACAGACAGACGCTGACCTTATATATATTCCCGACTTCGGCATTCCATTATACTGAACGTACAGTTTCTAGTCATTGTTCGTGCAGGCTCCACCTACTGTATGTACAAGCTCCTGCTGTTGTATCATGGGATTCGGTTATATTTTCAAGCTCCAAGTATTAATCTTAAATGTTCTAATTGTTATACCTTCAAGTTTCAATCATTAGATTTAAAGCTTCAATTATAGTTCTTACGACCTCCTGGTATTATACGACAAGCATCAGATATCGTGCTTATAATGTTCAATACTTATTGTTTTATAAGTTTCAGGTACTGTCATTACAGACTATAGTTACCCTACCTACAAACAAACTAGTTATCATAACTTTTAAAATGCTCATTGTACAGTGAGTGTAGAAGACGGCTTAATTATGCACATTGATAAACAAGAGAGTTTAGAAGTTTGAGGCATTGACCTTCTGTGATAATTTGGCAGGCCATTTATGGTATTTACTGATGGTACCTAGTGCCCCTGAATTTACTGCAGTGTTGGCTTGGCTACCCTAGCTAAGGTGAACCCTGAGTCATCTGTACGCATAAATGATAGATTCCCTGTTGTAGGTAGCGGTAAAATACTGATGAACGTGTAAATGCTTGATATCCAGTAATAGAGACTAAATCATCGATAAACATTTGAAGTACCAGAAACTTAACGTCGCCATATCAGTACATTTGAAGTACTTAGTACAAGTGTTGTCGCTCTCTTGCTCTCTCTCGCTCTCTCTCTGCCTCCATTTACGATGGTGCAGTTTAAGTGCCCCTCAGCCTTGAGTGGTGGTTGTTTGTGTTAGCGGCTGGGTGGCTGGCGCGGCCCGGCCCAGCCAGACGTGTTGTGTGTGTCGTCCTTGACAGAACAGGATCGGAGTGAACCGAGTGGAGGGGGAAGTAGCGGCCGGCCTGGACACTGACATGCCAGGCAGTAGAGTTGCTTGATTCTCCACTGTGTGTGTGTGTCGAATGGTCGGAAGTAGTTAGTGTGTTGATGTTTGCGCCTGTTGGGTAGCTGGTGGGCGGGGTGACTGGTGGGCGGAGTGATTGGTAGACAGGTTGACTGGTGGGCGGGGTGTTTGGTGGGTGGGGAAACAAGTGGGAGGGAGGTGTCTAACATGTATATTCCCTCTCATCCAAATTCATTCCTGCCAAGCAAGCATAGGTTTAGGTTCTGGGTAATGATACTCGACCATTGATCATCCGTCATATAATCAACTCGCGGTCTGGTTTGGGATTGAAGGAGTCCACCCGGGGGTGTGCTGAACTCAGACTTATGATATTAAGATAATTATGATTACGGTACATTAAGGGAGAATTGGGGTCATCATTGCAAAAATTGATCTGGTTCTGTGGGTGTCTTTTAAGATAATTGCTGTATTCTGAGGTGGTTTAGCTCCGGCCCACCGCTGGCTATGTTAAGTGGCTTGCTTCTGACTTGCTGCTGGCTGTATTAATTGGCCTGCTTCTAACGTTTACTGCTAGCAATCGGAAATGGTTTGGTACTGCCTGTGTTATGTAGTCCTCTAACATGTACTTTTGGCTGTGTTAATTTGCTACTAGCGCTTACTCCTGGCCATGTTAAGAGGTTAGCCCTTTCACCCGAGTACTAGGTAACTTGCTTGGCCAACCGTGAGCGTCGAGTGCCGGGTGTGTTAAATGGTCAGCCGGCACCTTTATGTACCAACTGTGTTAAATTGTCAGTGTCGAAAGGGTTTCTACACAGTTTACCAAAGTCAGTGGTCAAGGTCGAACACAAGTTGCCCTTGTTGTGTGTTGAGATAACCTCAAGGCCTAGAGGCGGTGTGTGTGTGTGTGTGTGTGTGTGTGTGTGTGTGTGTGTGTGTGTGTGTGTGTGTATAAGGAGGGCACACAGAGAGTGTCCACCTAGGGTGTACGGAGGGAGCGTGTTGGTCGGGTGGTATAACAGTGAAGTAACTCGTGCCAGCGGATGGACCAGGCAGCTGCTCGCCTGTGACACGGAGAAAGCCCCAGGAAAGTAAATCCCCAAGACGTCCCAAGGACAGATGAGGGAGGTGGGTAGGGTCGGGGGGAGTAGCAGGGGGAAGGGAAGCGTGGTCGTGGGATGGAAGGGGTTAGAGTGTGAGGGAGGGTTGGAGAAGGGGACGGTAATGATTGTGGGATGGGGTGGTTTGAGGGAGGGGAAAGTACACAAGTGTTTGTTACGTCAGTGCAACCCTGACGCACCCCTGCTGCTGGTGTATGTTGACACCTGACACAGGAGGTGCACGCGGGAGCCGAGCTAGCACAGCTCACAATAACGCAGGAGGGTGAGTGTAGCGGTGGGAGTCACGTGCTCATTTAAGTCTCAACCTATGGCTGCCGCTGGTGGTGGTGGTGAGTGTGCTTCCTGTCATTACCTGCCCGAGCCACCAGGTGCTGGGTGGGCATCTGCAGGACCACGCCACTCCTGGAGAGGAGGCGCGGGTTGGCGTGGGAGCTACGTCAGACCTGGTAGTGGTGGGTGGGTTACCAGTAGGACCGTGTGTGGCACAGAAGCAGACAGAGGACCCGGCCTGGCTGATCGAGGAGTGAGAGGGGAAGGTGGGAAGTAACGGAGAATAATTTGGGATATGGAAGACGGAGTAAGACAGCTGTGAACGCGATTGCATTAATATTGCCGTAAGATGAGCAGTTCGGGGGGTGGGGGGGGAGATACAAATTATCTTGGAGGTGTAGTTACCTGGGGAGGCAGATGAAGGAGACACTTTAAGCTAGGGGAGGCAGGTGAGGGGGGCAGTGTTATATAGTGGGGAAGGCAGGTCTTAGACTGTGGAAAATAGGGCATTTTAGGGATAGGTCCCAACAAACCCTGAAGGAATTGGCACAACGCCATACTGTTGATGATATACGTATATGAACCTTGGTAATATGCTGTTGAATTTACTTCATTAAACATATGGGAAGCTTATGTAATCAACCAGCATGTAACACTTTGTCATCATTGTCCTTATGCTGGGGTATGACAGAGACCCTATTTAACCTCTGTAATTCTCATGGGCTGTCGCTGACGGGATGAGCGCGGGCTGCAACAGTAAACTGGTCGCTGGCTGATACCTCCCTCTCTCCCTCCCTCCACGTGTCCGGCTCGCCGCATCGACACTAACTTCAGCACCACACGCCACCGCTGGGAAGATGACTTAACTTTTCAGGAATATATACAGTCACACTGATCATGGCAGTCGTGTCCTTGGATGGCGGAAGAGGTATGCGTGATCCTGACGTGGCATCGTCAGCGACACCGGCGGCTGGCAGGTGGGAGGCCACCAGTCCAAAAGCCGACGTCTTTCAGGGACTTTTCCCCGCCAGGAGTCGCCAGAGGAACGACCAGCTCGTGTTTTGAGACAGTTTCCGCCGGTGCTTCGCTTGCGGTGGTGGGGCCGTGTGATTGAGGGGGGGAGATAGGCGGGAGGAGGCCCACCGTCCCACTACCGCAGCGCACTTGCTTGCCATGTGCAGCGCAGCCACACTTCGCATGATTCTTCGCACCAGTCTCCTGGTGGCACAAGGGCTCCATCCAGAGAGGTCATGATGGTGGAGGGGGAGGACTTTATTTGTGGAGGGGAGACAGGTTTAGTGGTGGAGTAGGATGGGGGGATGGGGGGCATGTTGGAGAAGGGTGGCGATGAGTGAGGGAGGATCTGGTCTGGGGGGCTGCTCCTCCCTCTCCGGGCCGGAAGCGAGTCTTCATAAATCATGTTTGTCTCAGTTTTGGTCATGTTCGTGTGGTAATATGAGCGACAGTAATCACAGGAGACACTGCAGTCTATTGGCCTTGTTTCGTGTGGTGATATGACGCGACATTATTGACAGAAGACTGCCGTCTATTGGCCTTGTTTCGTGTGGTGATATGACGCGACAGTAATGACAGAAGACACTACCGTCTATTGGCTATGTTTCGTGTGGTAGTATGACGTGACAGTAATGACAAACGATGATATTGCTGTCTTCAGGCGGTACTATAAGTGCCTGGATGGTGTTGGTCGTGGATGCACGGGTAAACACTTGTGGTGCTGAGTATAACATTGTGTTGGTGGGGTTGTAGGATGCCCACACATGTTTCCGTTGGTGGTGTTTAGCTGGTGTTTGGTTATTGCATAATAAGTAGGTTGACGTGACGCATATGGTTGTGTGTTTACATTTTTTTATGTAAGCCAGGGAAGTGTTTATTGTGTCGTGATAGTGTAGGGTGAGTAAAAGCAGTGTGACCAGGTGTACCTAGAGTGGCCTATGTGTATCTCATGTTACCCAGGTGTATCTTGTGACGCAGGTATACCTAGTGTGTCCCAGATATACATTGTGTGACTAAGGTGTAGCTAGTGGGACCTAGGTGTTGCTAGTGTGACCCAGTGTATCTAGTGTGGCCACTCAGTTTTGTGGATCTACCGGGTTAGTTAAGGGTGTTGGCCATCCCTCCGCAGACCCGGGGGGAAGGGGGGGGGGGGACAGCACTACCGCTGGCATGGATAATAGAAGCTGCAGCTGCCTAAGCAACCAGTTGCACCGGCGTGACATGCAGCGGTACCATCACGAAAACACCATCTATGGAGGAGTCAGCAGACGTGTCAGCAACAGGAAGAAGCACATGCAGCAGCTGCGTGAGTAGAGGAACTTGAAGCTGCAGCTGTAAGAGACAGTTGTACTGGCAGCAGGAGCTGCGATGTTGCATCAAGGGGGAAAAACTTCTTCTGAGGACAACAAACAGCAGCAGCAGCAACAGATACCTACAATAGTGACGGTAAAGTCTGGGGAAGCAGCAGCTGCAGCAACAGTGCTACGATGTCGGAGATGACGGAAACGACTGTGGCTGAAACGTTTGCCACAGCAGGAACATCATCAACAACAACAACAACAACAACAACAACAACAACAACAGTAGAATTAATAACAGGTGCCTTACCTGTAACAAGACTAGTAGGGGATGGTGTGGGTGTGGGAGGGGAAGTAGGGTAGAGGGAGACTATTTGATGTATGAAGCAAACACACCTGACTGACTGGCTGCTGGCTGGGGGGCCGTGAGCCACGCCCCTGGTCGGTGTGGGACAAGGGAAGGACAAAGGGGGCACCCGCCACCATGATCCGTGAAGCCCACACCTGGCCGCTCCAGGTGCAGGTGTGTACGCTGGCATAATGGGCCGCTGGCTCCTGGCCTTGAGTGGAGGGTAGTTCCATCTACGTCACGGGTGCTCTCTCTCTCTCTCTCTCTCTCTCTCTCTCTCTCTCTCTCTCTCTCTCTCTCTCTCTCTCTCTCTCTCTCTCTCTGGCTACTATGGTTAAAGTAGGACCACTTGACTGTATTAATACGTAGCTATCGAACGGGGAGGGAGGGAAGGGTATCGAGTTGGCACACCCCCCAGGGCTGTAATTAGTCCAGGGAAATTTCCAGTGAATTTAAATTAATTGACCACGTGAAGTTGCATCATATTTTTGTCGGAGTTTGAAGGCTGTGCGGAATGACGGGGTTGCTGTATATGATGCAGAGAGACATTATATAACACGCAGCATTGGTCTGGCAAATGGCCAATGAAACTCAATCGTGACAAATGTATGGCAGAGAGAGGAGCGGGAGGGGGGGGGGGGGGTGAACAAGGGAGGCAGTGATAACCACCACATTAGCGGGAGCCACAGGTTACAATCATCACGCTCTGAAAGGGACCTTGGCGTTGACATCATGCCGAGACTATCGCGGGAACATCCAGTGAGGAGGGTCGACTGGGACGCAAGCCATGGTTTGGTGTTTTAGATGTGGCCTTAGAAATAAGGACAGAGAGATGTTCAGAGGAAGATCCATGCGACGTACGACCCTGAGTGGAATGTATCTTAGACATTTGGTTATCAAATCTAATGAAACTCACCGAATTTGTAGAGGAGATTCAGAGGAATGCAAAAAGAATGGCTCGAGTTATGAAGAGATGAGAGAAGCCCTCCCAACTTGCCCGCATCAGATGAGGTATAGGTTGAGGGAGACATAACAACCACCATTAAATCGTCAGGCAGGTCATGATGGTATTAACAGAGTAGTTCTTCGAAACTAAAGGGACTGGAGAGCAAGTGGACATAGGAGGGAGGCAAGTGAGGTAAGCGGCAGGACGGACGTGAAGAAGCATATATGCAGCAGTAGAGGAGTGAACACGAGGGAGTATTTTATGTAGATGCATGACACGGGCAGGTAACATGCTTCCATCAAGGATCTCGGGGGGAAAGAAAAATAGTTATAGAAAATAACAGTATTGAGACCTAACTCTTAAAGGAAGAAAGTGTATGTGTAGTAAGAAAGACAGAAGAATGATGATAATTCCACATCTTCGCTTCCCAGGAGTCCTCACAACAGCCACCCAGTCAGTAAAACATCTGTGTTCCGTCTCGGAGTCAGTCGATTAAATTGATGATAGATGTCATTGAAGTATTGTTTAAGCTGATAAGAAGGTATTGATAATATTCGCTAGAGAGCTGGAGGTGGGGTGAGGGAAGGGTCGGGTGTAGGGAGAGGGAGGAGGGGTGGTAGTGGTGAGGTTGTGGAGGAGTAAGGGAGGGGGGGGAGGAAGGGAGGGTAAGGACATGAGGGGAAGGTTTGATACGGGTGGGTAAGGGTAGGAAGGGAGGGGAAGGTGTTTGTTATACAGGTGGGTTGTGGGGGGTACAGGTGGGGGAAGGCGGGCCGCAATGGATGGTCGATCATAGTAAGGGCGATGGTGCCTTACGAGGTGGAGGTTAAGGTGGTGTTTGTGGTGGATATCTATCGTGGCAATGGTTGAGAGACTCAGTGTTGGTGGAGGAAGTGGTGGAGCAGTCGTGGGGTTGGAGTTTGAGGTTGCTGGTGCAATGTGGACTGTGGTTGGCGGCGTGGTTGAGACCTGTGCTCGCACCAAACACCTTGAGGTTTATTCGTGTTCATTCGTCTAGCATTAGACACAAAGTTTGTTACATTTTTTATTAGGACTACCTAGTGAATGTTCTGCATTCATCCACTGTGTTCTGTAAGTAGCCTTACCTCATGAATTTTGCTGAAAATGTAGCTCATAATTATATATATAAGTCTTCCATCGGCAATCACCTTCTGTCCGTCTAAGGAAACTTGTTCGAAGGTGAACTTGCTGTGCCGCTTGGTCATGTGCCATGTGATAATGGCCTCTAAGGAGTAGTGTCGCACGGCGTATTTGGCGGACAGGTGTACTTGTGGCTTAAGTCGTCAGTTGGTGGCGAGTGTGGGAAGAGGGCGAGTTGCCAAGTATCAGCATCATGTCCCGATGTATTTCATATATATTAATTTTATACTCGACAAGTGAATACTGTGAATAATTATTTTTGATATTTTCTTATAGATGTGATGGGTTAGCAATAAAGTATATAATTTATTCCATTATTTGTGGCAGTACTTGTGTTTATATTAATTAATTTGTTTATTGAAGACATGGTATCATGGGTGACAGTGGCCTTTGTTTTGAATCCGGCGTTCAGTGTGTTGTGGACCAAGTGAGAGAAGGAAGGCCCGTTGCTCCTTCCCTCGTACGTTCTCTGAGGCTCATATCTTGGAAATATCAGCATTTTATGTAACGAACCAATTACATGAGTGTTTCCCCAGTCAGCGAAATTAACTGCATTAATTTTGACTCTTCAGTTGATTCCTGATTGATTGCGTTTGTGGTGGAAAATGTAAAAAGTGCGCAAAGAATTTCGTAATCAGTCAGCAATATGATAAAATTAATGGTGATGTGTACAGGATGTTTCACCTAGTGTGGACAGTGTTCTTACATACTCTTGATTACTGTAAAGGAGACATGTGGAAAGTTTCAAAACTTGGTTGTGTGTGTAGATCAAAACGTGTCGGTACACACATACTCTTAATGATTCTCTGCTTGCCGAATGCAGCAC
This sequence comes from Panulirus ornatus, assembly GCF_036320965.1. Lineage (NCBI taxonomy): Eukaryota > Metazoa > Arthropoda > Malacostraca > Decapoda > Palinuridae > Panulirus > Panulirus ornatus. The sequence continues at coordinate 25,146,602 of NC_092238.1, forward strand.
ATGTGTATGGTTTACCTGAGGTGCGGTGATTCTTTATGGTCTTAAAGGAAACTGTCTTAAAGGAATATGGATGTTTCTTAAAATGGCGTGAAATATTCCTTTTCAGTTTGTTTTAATGAAGGAGAAAAATGAATTGGTGATATCAATGCGCTGGAATATCAGGTTTCAGATCCAGATTGGACTGAAACCCAGAAACTCTTAGATTTCGAATTGTTATTAAATGGTAATGAAAGCCATATTGTTCAACGTTTTCGTTAAGATTAGAATATAAGTCGTGTATCAATGTAGGATTCATGCAGGGTATTTGTGAATATACAGTGTATTGGGTAGAAATGGGGCACTAGAGCCAAGCTTATAGACCGTCTTACACCTGTGTCGGGGGGGCCTCGTGTTGTGATCCTTCACACCGAAACAAAAGCCACCTGTTGCTATTGTGTATTTGTAGTGGCATTCATCAGAGGGGAGTTTTATATATATATATATATATATATATATATATATATATATATATATATATATATACCGTTATAATGTGTGTATTATGATAATGGATGATATTGGTTGCTGTTTTATGTATATTTATAGTGCTGTAAGTTTAGATTACGTGGGATTTGATTATTGACTATTATTAGTATTATTTTTAGTATTATTATTTTGTTATTGAACCGAACTCTTATAATTAGTAGTATCCTGTTTACATTGCATACTCAGTTTGCGGTTTATAGAGCGATTGCTTCTGAAATTTGGTAATGAAAATAGCTGATGGTTGGCATTACCTTATTGGCCAGGGAATTACTTCCGTCCTTACAATTGTTGTAATGATATCTGGAATCAGTGTACACCATCCGTATCAGTAGGAAGTTGACAGCAGCCGCCCGGGAAAGTCTTAAGGTAAGGGAGTTGAAGTGATGCCAGGAGCCATTTTGCTTCCTCCGTGCCATGACTAATGGTGTTACTTTCTGCTTGGTTTAAGATCAAGCTTGAGGGATTAACTCGAATAATTTTCTGGTGTGTCTCTGTTATACATTTTGTATTAATAGTCTTATCCTCCCTGTTCTCATTAACTATCTTTCACTTAAACTGATTAATGATATATAGATTCTTTCCATATCAACATGTAGTTTTAGCGAGTTTCTTTAAGGAACCACTTCATTATCACTCAAGGTTTGGCTTCGGTGAGGAGTTTGTGACTATAGCCCTCGACGGACACGAAATAGATAAACGCCATCTATTTATGTAAGCTGACGTAGATTGTACAAAGTGAAAATTCGATACATGGTATTCAAGTGGCGTAGAGATAGCGCTCTGTTATGTAAGACTCTTAAGAGTAGCTAACCCCAGTTCTTGTAACTGACTTATGAGCGTCGATACACTGCTACGCGCGGGAAGATGGCTGAGTCACGTGACGCGTGGCAGTAAACACTACAGAATGGAACTTGAAAGCTGTGTGGGACATGCACACAGGTTTTGAAAAATGTCTTCGTGACTAGATTTACTGCAGTGCAATAATGAAACTTGAGAAGCATATTCTAGTTTTGGCTTCATATAGGATGTGAATAATTTGTTGAATGAATATATCCTCTTCTGTTTCCTTGAATGCTGTTCTAATTTTTGTCAGCAGACAGTTTGGCTCCTCCCCAGCTCTTCCGAGTGGTAAGCCTGGCGTCGCGTTAAGCGGCGCAGTGTCAACTTCCCTAGTCGCTCACCCTCACGCACACATTCCTACAGCTTATTTCCTGCAACATAATGATGGTATCGATGTCTTCTTCCAGTGCGTCCCATCCTCGCTGCTCTGCACTAACTGGGTTTGAATTTCCTGAGCCATGTGCCAGACCTACTTTGGAGATTGTCTGGTTCCCTTGAAAGGTTGGCTACAATCCTCCTCGCTTTTTACTTCCCTCATGACCTTGTCATCATCGGTAAACATATTTAGGCATGTGTCCCGTCCTTATGGGAAGTGTGTGTGTGTGTGTGTGTGTGTGTGTGTATGGGGGAGGGGGGTGGCAGGTTGTCCGTGTGTAATTATATCATTGTAATTACGTATTTGTACAGTACGGGGAAGGCATACTTCTTTTGTAGGGCCCCATCTCGTGATGTGTGTGTGTGTGTGTGTGTGTGTGTTAGTGTGTGTGTGTGTCACTGCCGGGCATGGGTCAGGCAGGCAGGGGAGTTTGTCGGTTGTGTAGTTGGTGGTGACGCCTGAACCAGGCCAACCAGTTTCCCCGCAGGTCCAGCGGCTCTTTGCTGCCCTACACCTTGCGGCACACTGCTGCTCCGGTATCGCTTGCCGTAGCCAGAGTCCTCCAGGTTCTTGGTTGTGCAACGGTGGGTGGGGGGGGGGATGTTAGTTGCGGCAGATTGCACCTTGCCGCAACCAGCGATGTATGGGGTGACCTGCGACTGAGAATATCCGGACTGTGACTTTAGCGTAACTTTTTGCAGCCAGTGTTTTACTACATGGTGTGTGTGTGTGTGTGTGTGTGTGTGTGTGTGGAGGAGTGGGGGGGGGGAGGGTGCGTCAGAGCATTTGGTCCACTGCTTTAGTATGACTTTCCTTAACGGGGTCACAGAACTAACCTGGTACCGTTTGTAGCAACTAGATACGGATCCTAGTAACCTGTTACGGTTCCTGGTAACTAGGCATGGTTTCTAGTAATCCCGACATGATTCTCAGTAACGTAAGTGTGTTTTCAGAACTTAGATATGATTTCAAGTGTCATTTATTCACCGCAGTAACTTGAGACCTTAACTTTGCCAGAAGTAGAGCTGATTCTTTACGTTCCACGTGTGCGTGTGTGTGTGTGTGTGTGTGTGTGTGTGTGTGTGTGTGTATGTGTTGGAAATATTGAATGCTCCCACCATTTGACCTGATGATGTTGAAACATTAGATAAGATATCGAGCCGTGGTTGGGGCTTTGTCACCTTTGTGTGGTCGAGGTGTCTGCTGTACGTACAGGAACACTTCACCTCAGTACGTAACAACCCCCCCCCCCCGAAGTATTACATGCATGTGTTATGTCCTCATCTCTTGTCGTGTCATTACTGGTGGTACAGAGTCATTATGTGTTTAATACGAGTGCCCGGCAGACGACGCGGGCAAGTTCCGCCGAGAAAGAACGTGATCGTGACTAAGCTTGTTATTAAGTGAGACGAGGGACGAACAAAGACGGAGAGTGAGGTGGTCGCTTATCAATCTCACGTAGTATAGCCTGGTCCTCTGACGGCAGCACTTCCATCTAATGCACGGTGCCTCAGATAAAAACTGATACAGAAGCGGCGCGGGATATTGATTTACGTAACATACTGTACAAACTTGTTTCCCTGACAACTGCACATCGCTGTGGACAAACAAATTACAGATCAGAGCCATCTTGGTTTATAATATGAATGATGTTTTTGTCCATTATTTACAGTGTTTTTTGAAAACCTTGTGTGCCTTCCTGTACATTTTCAGAAGCGATGTCACACTTACATTTTATTACTTTGTCATTTCTTTGGCTTTGATATTCATCTATAAATGTCTGGGCATGGAACTGGCAAGGTTCTTGAAGTATTCTTGGCACTGATGAGATGTTAGAGCAAGCAGCGCCTGATCGTGCGTTGTGAGCGCCCAGTACACTTAAAAATCTCTTGTGTCATCATATTTTCTTGCTTCTCCGTAGAAAGGTAACAGTAAACCTTCTTGAAGCACAGGTGGAAGAAATGCAGCGCCCAGAAGCGTAATTTCCAAATTGAAGTAGCATTCTGAAAAAGTAGAGAAAGAACATAGACCCTTCAAGATAGCCAGAGGCACAGTGAGGCAGGTTGCTGGTGCTCACCGTGAGAAACACTACTCTTTTTGAGCAACTGTGTGATGATTTCACCCTGAGATCGTCATGTGCTTGTACCTACAGTAGACGTAGCCGCAAATCGCCTTTGTAAATATATGGGGTGGGACAAGGCTTTTTGCGGACGTATTTTTCGCACTGTGTTTGTTCTTTGCAGTAACGCTCTTCTTTGTTCGTTGTTATTGATATTCTATCGTCACATTAAAAACAGTTTGTCTTGTATATTGTGGTACAGTAGTGTTGCGGATATTTGTGTTCTGGACGAATTGAGACGGACAGGCAGACAGACCTTGCTTTGGGGTGGTGCGGAGGAGGAGAGTGTATGTACTACGTAGGGATGTTCTGTATGAATGGCGTATGTGTTGGCCGGAGTGGGAGAGGGAGGTCAAGTGTCACAAGGGGAAGCATCTAGCATGTCAGGTCTGAAGGGCATATGTCGCTCACCCTCGACTGATCCCTTGTTGAGCACGTACGGTCTCTCTCTCTCGCTCCCCTATCCTCTTGCTCCCCCCCCCCCCCTTACACTCTGCCCTTAAGTGTTGCCTGCACTCGGCCACGGTGTAAAGTATACACTCGCCTGGGTTGTGGTGTCCCGTGCCGGGTCTTCGTCGTTGGAGGGTGTGTGTCTGTTTCTCGTTAGGTTTTTGTGTTGCGTGTTTGAGGCGTAAGTTGAGGGTGGGTCAGGCCCAGTGCCCTCCAGCAGGCAGCGGCCTGTGAAGTCAAGAGTTCTTGGCGTACATCTAGGGAGTGAACAACCCACTGCAGCATGAGACAGAGAGAGAGAGAGAGAGAGAGAGAGAGAGAGAGAGAGAGAGAGAGAGAGAGAGAATGCTGCCGTAGGAGTCCACATATACGGGAAAGCAGAAATGTAAGTTTGAAGCAGAAATTATGTTTAATGGTCATCTTATTGATGGTGTTAGGATGATAAAGTGGAGGGATATACAAGGATTGAAGGAGGGAGGGTGTGCTGGTGGGTAAGACCGACCCACTTAGACGCAGAGGTGGGTCCCTAGGGATACTGGTTGGTTGGTAGGTTGGGGCCAGTTGGGGAGGCGGGAGTCGTAATAAGCGTGAGTTTTAACAAGTTGTGGCTGTAACGTGTAGACACGACAGGACATGCTCTGCCCTTGACTCCTGAGGCCCTTGACGCAAAGGTCTCGGGTTCGATTCTTATCAGGTCCCAACTAATGGAGGAGTGTCAATCTTGGGTTGAGGGCGGCTCTTATGCCACCTAGAGCACGCGGCCTCATGTTCTCTACGTGTTGTGCCCCTCCCACCACGGGGTTAGCACAGAACTCCGCCCATTGTTGTATAAGTTGCCTCCATTTGTCATGGAAATTGAACTCTCACTTTTTTCCCATACTTTGCATTTTATTTCCAGGATATCAAGTGTTCATTGAAGCGGGCAGGCTGGTGTGTAGCGAGGTAGTGTGTTGTGCAAGCCACGGGTGCTTAACCAACATGTTGACAGGATACGCACGCCCTGTAAATCAGGCGATATAGCTCGAGTGTTTGTGTAGCGAGGCTCAGGTGTAGGTGTGAATACAGCCTGCCGGCTGCACCGCCCGCTGGGTGTCTAGAGCGCAGCCCTTTCACACTAGAGAGGCGTATCGCACACTCGTGAACTACTGCGGCGTGTTGTAGTGAGGAGGTGGACTCGTGACTGGTGTTGTGGAGGACAGTTTTGTGGTAGTGTTGTAGTAAGGATGGGTCCCTGTCAGTGGCCCCTCGTGTTGTGATATCCCCAAGATCACGGCGGCAGCCAGGGGTTCCTCAGCGGCGGTGGGGGCAGCGGGAGGGTGTCCACACTCCTGCTACTGCTACTGCTGCTGCTCCTGCTGCTGGTGCACAGCTTCGTCGCGCCGTACCCGCCATGGAGCGCAGGTCAAGGTCGCCCCTCAAGAAGGCCGAGGTGAAGCGACGCACCCTCAGCATCACCAGGAGACGTCGCACCTCCGTAGATGACGGTCGACAGATCACCCACGCCCGCAGTGAGTACCTCTCTCTTGTCACAGCAGTAGTCGACGTGGTACCGCCACAGGCAGGCCATAATGATAGCCATCTTGATTGAAAGGTAAGATAATGAATTTTGGAAAACAGAATGCTGGAGGTTGTAGCCCCAACATCTGGAAGTCAGAATTCCACTGCTTCTCTACACTAGGAAATGAAGAGGAGTCAAAACGGCCAGTCCTTGTGTAGTTGGTCTCCACACGAAAACAGTAGGAAGCATCAGACTCTCCCTCTCGGCTAACACCTTCAGGTCTGTGTCTTGAATTATGTAAGTGTTTTAATGTAGTTTCACGTACATGCTTGAGGACAGAGCCTCTACCCGGGCTTTGCAATGTTTTGAATCTCACTGATGTAACCAGTTGTAACCTTATCTCCTTTAAATGTAATCATCTCAGTAAAGCCAGGTTTGTCGAGTATCTGACCCCTGTAATCCTTTTGCGCTACCGTTCACAGGATGAGCATGGGGATGCACAGTAAATTTGCCGGGGACACTGGCACAAATCGAATTTGTAATGTCTGTTTCATCCGTGCCTTAGGTATGGGATGATGTAGAATGTATTTTTTTCTCTGTCAGCCATCACTTCAGTGGCTGTCAAATTTCTCTTCGTTGGCCCAAGGAGCTGGTTTTTCCCTCTGACTCATGCACACGTGAGCAGCTGGCATTCAGTTCTCAAACAAACAGTCTCTCCATCTCAGACGTAACACATGACAGCACGTAACTCACACGACTCGCTCTTCGTAGTTCTAGATGTTCCTGCGGTGAGCGCCTCGCGCTAGTCCTGCCTTTTGAAAAATTCCGCCGCAAGTGCTCATATGTAATTAATTAATTGATGTCTCTCCCTCGCTGGTTGTCAGCAGCGTGGGTACAACCTTGCCTCCACGTCCGGGAACACTGTGTGTGAGTCGCCCGTCCGTCGGCCAAGGGCAGGAATTTCATATACTGATTAATTCCGGGCTTTATTTTCTTCTCCCTCCCCTTCCGGACTCGGGGCTGTCTCCGCATCATGGCTTCCCGGTCGAAGCAGTCATGTTGAAGCAGATTCTCATATGCAGGCGTCATGCAGCGAGCGTCATATGTACACAGATACGTTTACAGGTATACACACATGTACGCAGTCTCAGACACATACACAGATACACGCCAGATGGCTATGGCAGTCACATGACCTTTGACGCATGACCTCAGCCTCTGACCCTCGTGCTAGAGGTGAGGCCATCCAAGTGGCTCATCAGTTTGTTTATCAGCACCTGTTGTTCGGTCCTTGAAGTTCCATAGCATGGGAGTTCGGAGGGAGTCTTGCTTCTTTGGCGACTCCACTGTTTTCATAGCCTCTTGTAAGTAGCAGGCTGCGTAATGGCGCCTGCTGGACATTGAGGAGCTTGATCGTGCCAGCAGGTTGGCTAGTGGTGTATGTTAGCAGTTGAGCTGGTGGCTGGTGCCAGCTGGTGGCTTTTACCTCCTCTTGCAAGATGGGTCGGCGATTCCCTATACTCCGGAGTGTGGTTGGTTTTTGTAGTTGGGCTGATGATTTGTGTAGGTTCTTCCGGTGAAGTAAGGCAGTAGTTCTTTGATGAAGGTGAGATGATGGCGCCTTCCTCTTGAGTTGAGGACGATGGACAGATGGTTCCTTCTGCGCTCTCACTGAAGCATTGTGAAAGACGAGTTGATAGGTCATCCAGATGCAGATGATGATCCCATGGGGAAAGTAAACTGGAAGGATGTGGTGGGTCTTATTGTTCACTCTGGAGGAGGGAGATGGGCTGATGGTCACTCGTGTGCTCACGTTTCCTGGAACACAGGATGACGTTTCTCTCTGGAAGGTGAGCTAATGGATCGTAGTAACACTTGCGAAGTTTGATTTTCCCTGAAAGTGAGGTCATATTTTTTCCTGGAATGTTGGATGATTGTTTTGTTTCTCCTTGGTGATGAAGGATTAGTTCTTTCTGGAACGTTGAAGCTGACGGGAGAGTCCATTCTTAAATGAGGGGAGGTGATCTGTCTTTCAAGAGAATGTGCGGTTGGGAAATTGTCCTTCTCCGGGTATTGGAGGGAGATGAAGCTTCCTGGAGCATGGAAACGTTCTATCCTTGGACGTGGAAGGTGAACGCGATGGTGATGTCCCTTATCTGTGGAACGTTTGCAAGGCCCTTTTGTGATATGGAGGCCAAGTGGCTCTTTGTCTTCCTTGGAACTTTGTCGTATCCTGTGCCATCCTTTACTTGAGGGTATGTAGTGTGTGCAAAAACCAGTGTGGCAGGGCGGGTGTGGGCATGCGGGGGCGGGCGTGGGCAGGCGTGGGAAGTAGTGACGCAGCAGCAGGTACAGGTGTACTCCCCAACTCTTCGCCCCCTTGAATTCCTGTCTTCACGTGGGTGCTAGTATGGTTAGTTGGTATTGGCCAGCAATACTTCAGGAACTAATGCAGGTGTCCAGGTAGCCTTTCCTTGTGTGTCAGTTACATAAGCATCCTGGGTTGAACCTGGGCAAAAACTGGGGAGAATGTCTTACGTCATTGAAGGTTAGATGTTTAGAGAACTTTTAGATCTGTTGTCATCTGCTGTTGCCGACGTCCAGAAACATCAGCTCTGGAAGTGCTACCAGCTCTTGATATTTGCCTAGAATTTCTGACAGCTTTCTGAAACACTGTTGAAACGTCAGTGAAACATCGCGGAGGTAAAGGACTCTACGTTGTCTCAAGAATCGTGCATGAAGTATTTAAGTGTTGAGGACGTCCTGCCATCTAGCCTCTGCTACCAGTGTTCTCTGTATTTAAACCGTCTTGGTGGACCTACTGTGGATGAAGATTACGGCATACTTATGGTATTTCCTGCGCGTGTTGTGGTATAACCGTCGACGGCGGAGTGCTGTCAGAGCGCAGTTATACTGGCTGGAGACACGACAGTTTTGGTCAGTGCATACCGTTGTGGTGTGGAGGTAGCTTTCCAGTTCTGGTTTCCAGGGCTAACAACCCCACCATTCTCAGGACCTTCAGGGCCTCTGCAGGTCCTGGCTCTAGGGCCAACCAGGGCTACACATAAAGAGGTGTTTCTCCAGGTACTGGCCCTAGGGCTGACTACCCAAACATCAGCTGGGCCCTCAGGGCCACGCACAAGGCGGGTGCCTCCCCAGTTCCTGGCTCCAAGTCTAACAACCCCACCATCCCCACAACCCTGAGGGCCACACACATAACTTGAGGGCAAGTGTTAGCTTGGTGGTGGTCGTCAGTGTGTCAGGCACATTGCCTGACTCGTTGCTCTATCTCTTTTTTTTCCTTCTCATGGTCGCTGAAAATTGCGCGTAATTTGATAATTTGCAAATATGGGACGATGGGGAGAAAAACCTGTATACTGGGAGAGTTGGTGTGGGTGGGTACGTGTATACATGACATGAGAGGTGCTGTGTATGGGTGGTACATGTGTACATGACGTGAGGGCCTATTTATGGGTACGTGTATATATGATGTAAGAGGGTCTGTTTATGGGTACGTGTATACATGATGTGAGAGGGTCATTGTATGGGTACGTGTATACATGATGTGAGAGGCACTGTGTGTGTGTGTGTGTGTGTGTGTAAATACGTATGTTGAAAAATCTCCTTAGCTGCTGATTGGTATTCCTGTCTGACCAGGCTCACGGCCTTCCATCCCTTGCTGCTCGTTTTATTATTCGCACCTCAAGGCGACGCGGGTGACCTCGAGGTGCGGCGTCTCTTACGCTCTAGCAGTGTGATGTTGGTGCGGGTCTCTCTCTCTTTCTGTGAGGTGAGACTCAGATTTTTTTCTTTCTGGTTTTCCTGTCGTGAGTGTTGAGTAGGTCATTATGTAAGCCCGACGCAGAGGCTGGGCCTAAAATAAATAACCTTGAGGTACCTCCTCCATTTTACGACATGGCCATACGTACACCTGTTTTTTTAGTAGCTGCCTGCCTACTCCGAGGTCGGAGGAGGTCATCGTGTACACGAGAAAGTGATGGACCTAAAGATGAATCCTTTAGGGTGCTCCTCGACGTGCACTTCCCTGTACACCTGCCGTCTACCTCACACCTGCTCACACGTCTCCTCATGACAAACCTTTCCTCATGTCTTCAGCTCTCTCTTAAACTGCTGGTTCTCGTGTTCCTTCTGTCCTGTACCTTACATGCTTGTGCTTGTACCTCACACACTTGTCCATGTACCTCACCGTTGTTCCTGGACCTCATACTTGTCCGTGAGCCTCATACTTATCTCTGTACCTCATGATTGACCTTGTATCTCACACATGTCCTTGTACCTCATACTTGACACTGTACCTCACCCTAGCCCTTGTGCCTTACACTTCCCTCTGTACCTTACGCTTGTCTGTGTACATCACACTTCCCCTTTACCTCACACTTGCCTCTGTACCTCATACTTGCCACATTGCTTCACAGTTTTTTATACGCACCTTGTGGCTCTTGCCCTATCCACACACACACACACACACACACACACACACACACACACACACACCTATATACTCTTCAACCCCGCATCCTCTTCCATTTTAGAACTTCACCTTCCCTTGACCAGCCCCTTCCTCATCTCTGTAAGCATCTGTCATAAAGAAGAAAAATTATAGCAGATGGTGCCAGACGACCACTAGGAGCCTCCAGGTGGAGCAGATGGTGCTGGACAATCACTAGAGGCCGCCAGTTGGAGCAGATGGTGCCTGACGATCGCCAGAGGCCGCCAGCTGTTGCACACACTCAGGGCCCAAGTGGTGGGATAGTGGTGGTTGCAGCAGGTGGTGCTGGACGACCACGATGTAGGGTGGAGAGCACTAGCTGGGTCCCATACAGACTGTGGCAGATGATGTGGGGGAAAGTGATAGCAGGGGGGGTGGTGGACGACCACAGGCGGGTGGGGAGGGGTGACCATCTGGGTCCCACACCACGAGTCTTCCTGTACTGGTACTTCCGGCTCCCACACCACCTTGCTGGCCGCCTGCCTCCGTCTCCACCACCAGCCTCCCTCCCTCCCTCGCTCCATCGCTCACACCACCGCAGTGTATGTGGTGCTCCCTCCTGCTGCTGCTGCTACTGTCCCTACTGATGCTCCTGCTTACTGCTTCTCTAGCGTTGTCTGGGCGTTGGTTAGGTAGTTCTTTTTTCAACCTGAGATCTTTTACCTACCTAAGTAATGCACAGACCGAGCATTTCCACGATAGCATTGGTGAAGTGTACATGGCTAAGGTGTAGGTATAGATGGTACTGTGGGTTAGTGTGGAGCAGCGCTTCACGTGTGTTGTTCGATAGTCATGTCAGTGTGTCCTTAGTATTATGCCATGGTATATCGTTTTGTGTCACACATACGTCACTCTTCGTTAGTAGTGCAGTTTTATTTGTTGTCGATACACTGTTCTGTGTAGTACTTCGTGGTGTTGCCTGGTGCATATTAGAAGTGTCCAACACCATTGTTTCTTATTCTTAGCTTTGTTTTTCTTGTATTTCTTGGTGTTGTCTGATGATGCTTTGTGTTGGTTCATGATGGTTTGTGTTGTCTGATGATACTTTGTGTTGGTTCATGATGGTTTGTGTTGTCTGATGATGCTTTGTGTTGGTTCATGATGGTTTGTGTTGTCTGATGATACTTTGTGTTGGTTCATGATGGTTTGTGTTGTCTGATGATGTTTTTCTAGTATGTGATATCTTTACTTCTTGATTTAGACTAGTGTTCCGTAGTGTTGCTAGGCATTAGTTAGTGTTGAGAGGTGATTATTTGTTAACAAAAATTTTTGTCACGAATATTACCCCACTTGGGACCAACAAAAACCCTTTGAGAGTCTGTACTCCTTTTGCGCTGCCGCTCGCCGGGTGAGTTTGGGGTGCACGATGAATTTGCCGGTGATCCCGACATACATCGGTCAGTAGCGGCGCCTCCAGTTGTGTCCTCTGATTGTACTCTGCTTTCTTCCCCCCTCGCTCGTGGCAGCTGTGTCACCTGTCGTTCGTTAACTGCCTGCTGATGGTCGTCGGTTTTCAACACATGACCAGTGCTTCTGACAGCGTTTGTGGATCGCCTGGTGAGTTGGTGGTAATGTTACCCGATGCTCCGCGTTGCTGACGTACCGCCCACCGTAGTGCTACGTGCCGACGCTAATTAGGTCGAGTTGCCTTTGAGGTGTACTGGTGTTCTTTATATAGAACATTGCCACACACGCTGTGGAGTTAAGGCTTGACTCCGACCTTGTACCGTAACTTGCTCTCTCTCTCTCTGTCTCTCTCTCTCTCTCTCTCTCTCTCTCTCTCTCTCTCTCTCTCTCTCTCTCTCTCTCTCTCTCTCTCTCTCTCCCCCCTCTCCTTCCCTCCCCCCCCCCTCTCTCTCTCTCTCTCTCTCTCTCTCTCTCTCTCACACACACACACACACACACACACACACACACACACACACATGACAGTGCAGAGAGCCCGACAAAAGGCTAACCAAACAGAAGCCGTCAAGAGAGAGGAGCGAGGAACCGGTGTCATCCTACAGGTCACCAGGGGTCATCTCCCGACCCTCACCCTCCTCCACGACCACACAATGGAGGAATCGTTTATTACCGGGGAGGGCGGGGTAATGAGGTGGGCGGGAGGGTGGAGGGGGTAGTCAGGTGGAAGGGAGGGGTAGTCAGGTGGAAGGGAGGGGAAGGGCGGGGTAATGAGGTGGGAGGGAAGGTGGAGGGGGAAGTCAGGTGGAAGGGAGGGAGGAGGGCGGGGTAATCAGCTGGGAGGGAGGGTGGAGGGAATATTCAGGGGGAGGGAGGAGGGTAGGTGGAGGTGGTTTGCTCCGGTGGTGGGGGGTTGTCACGTTAGGAAGGGGAAGGGGAGTAGCCTGTAGGAAATCCAGCCTCTCATCATCCTTATACCCGGAAGGTCACACACACACACACACACACGCCATCACCCTGCTGGTGTACCTGTGTGTGTGTGTGTGTGTGTGTGTGTGTGTGTGTGTGTGTGTGTCATCCCCACAAGGTCGGGATGTTCCGCCATTATGTCTTCTTTTGGTCCTTATAGTACTGGGATGGTATGTGTGTCGTGGCGGAGAGGAAGGACTGTTGGTCAGTTTGGTCCCCAAACGGTAGAAAAAAGACGAGGAAAAAATAGAGTAAGTACAAAGACGTGCACAAAATTGATTCCGTCCCTTAGAAATCTGGCATACGAAGAGGCTGAAACGATTAGCTCTCTTCTTCCTTAAAAACTTAGACTTGGCGGTGACTTAATCCAATTGTTCAAAGTTCTGAATTTTTTTTTTATACATATTCGCCATTTCTCGCGTTAGCTAGTTAGCTTTAAGAACAGAGGACTGAGCCTGAGAGGGGAAATCCTCACTTGGCCCCCTTCTCTGTTCCTTCTTTTGGAAGATAAAAACTGGAGGGGAGGATTTCCATCCCCCCGCTCCCTCCCCTTTTAGTCGCCTTTTACGACACGCAGGGAATGCATAGGAAGTATTCTTTCTCCCCCATTATTATTATTATTATTATTATTATTATTATTATTATTATTATTATTTTTATTATTATTATTATTGTAATTACGATAACGTAATGATAACAGCAGGAACAATAATGATAATGATATTAGTAATGATAATGATAATAGTAATAATAATAATGATAATAATAATAATGATAATGATAAAATAAATAATAATAATGATAGTAATAATAATGATAATAATGATAATGATAATTTGATATAAATTTTCTTCATACGTACCTTTCTCGTGGTGTTTGCTGGTATGAAACCTGACCTAAGTTTTGCCACAGGAGATAAAACTGAAATTTGAGCAGGTGTGAACTGTGAGAGGTGGGAGGTTGGGGGTGGAGTATTGTTATGCTGGTGGGGATGGGGGAGACTTTGTGTTTCCTGGCTCCAGGAACGAACCTCCACAACGTGTTGGCAAGTGTTGGCCGCAGCTGCGAGCGGGGCCACATGTGTGTGTGTTGCAGTCTCGTTTTGTTGTTGTTCTCTGGGTCTGTGTGTTGCTTGCCATTTGTATTGTTGAGTTTAAGATCTCTTGTGTTGCCGTCTACTTGTACGTTTGGTTCCTTATTATGTTGTTTTTCGTGTTGTGTATGTTGGTGCCTTGTATCCTAGCTCTCATGAGCCGTGGTATTGTTCCTCTGTGTCTATGTTCCTTTCTTGTATTTTTCTTTGTCTGTCGTTGTATTGTTACTGTCTGGATCATTACGTTGCTGTCTTAATGTCTTGTTGCGTTGTGGGTCTGTGTGTTGGAGGTGCTGGTGTTATGTTCTGTATGATGGTTGTCTTGTTCTCTGTAAGGCTGTCTGGTTCTCAATGGTGTTTGGTGTTTCTTGTTTTCTTGTGTTTATTGGTTAGTTCCATTATTGTTGTTCTTGCTGGCGTTTTTTTCCCCCAGTTTGGTTTTGTTTGTTTCCTGGAATTGCATGTTGCTTGGGTTGTTGCCTCATTGTATTGTTGCTGATATGTGGTTGCATGTGTTAGTGTGGCCCTGTTTATTGTTGTCTGGTTGTATGTGTATACCAGACTCTTTTTGTAACCTGGTTAATTGTTTATTGTTCTTTGTAATATTTGTCCCTACCAGAGTATTATTTTGCGCATAACTTGTAGTTTATTTTTTTTAATTCTAACTCCGGCGTTTTAGTAATCCGAAAGTTATTATCGTTTTTGTTTTGTTTTGTCGTTTTTATTTCTTATGTTGTTAGGTGTTTGGTCTCGTGTGTTGGTGGTCCGAGGGTACAGGGTCGTGGGTGTGGTTCAGCAGGAGCTGACATCTGATCTCACCACAGCACATCCCATGTACCGTAATCTTTATCATCAACAGTCACGACACAGTCACCCAGCAAGTATTAAAGATCCAAGTACGTGCGAATGAGGGACTGAGACCTACTGTAGTATATTAGTGGATAAGAATGTTCCAAGAAATATTTACTGAAGTTGTTGAACAAGAGGCGGTGTGGTGCACATTCACTTAAAGAACTGATGATATAATCCACAACAGTTTAGAACCATAATCCACAACAGTTTAGAACCATAATCCACAACAGTTTAGAACCATAATCCACAACAGTTTAGAGCCAAACATAATCATACAGTCTCCGACGAGTTTATATAAGTATCATGTAAAACAGCGCGTGCAGATTATCGCAGTAAAGGGACCATGCGTTACAATCCCTCTCCTCTGAGTATAGAGCAGGACGGTCCGTGCTGGCGCAGGGAACACCAGCAGTGTCCTCCCTCGCTGTCCATGACACCTCGGACTCTGCTGCACTCACCTCGCCCCCGCACTGCACCCTCTGTACCCACGGCTTCCCTCAGCCGGCCCGTCCACAACCAGTCTCCATAGAGCATCTCGTCCTCCTCTGCCGGACTGGAGTGAGACTTAGAACGAAAGTGGTGGCCAGTACAGCCAGGATTCATTCATATCGAACAGCAGGATCACAGCTGCTGCACCACAGCCTGCTGCCGGCCAACACCGGGCACGTCTGCCAACCCAGCCCGGAGAGTACTGCAGCTGGCGTGGGTGGTGCCTGCAGGTGCTGCGCTGCTCACACCTCCCTGCTCCGAGTGCAGCTCTCAGTAGAAAGAACCTGACTTAAGGCCATAACAATTCAGGTCGTCTGAGAGTCTGCTTTTACCGGCCAGAGTTAAGCTCCTCGTCTATGAAAATTTTACAAGTCTTCCTCTGTTAAAGATTAAGTCGTCATTCTGTTCCTTCCTCACTAGTCCACGAGTGTCTGTTCTCTTCCGCTATCGTCACATAACAGCCTCGTTAGGACTCAGTTGTGTGTTGCTGCTTGAATTCATTCGTATTAATGTGTTATGGCCATATAGTGCTTGCTGTATCCGCCCCAGTGCTGACACATTTCCCCACAACAAGAATGGAATGATTCCTGAATTGAGGATGTTTTCGTGATCGAATATTTTTTTCTGTTAACGCAAACATCCTTCGCACTCTTTAGTACGTTGAGTGTGTTCGCTCAGGGACGGTCTACACCTGAGCCTTGGCTGGTGGGCAAGACTCGCAGGAGTGATGGAAGTGGTGCTGCCAAACGTTGATCCACAGACAGGTATGGCGGTCATGAGTGTGGCACAGAGTGTCTTCTAGAAACAGTTGACGCATCAGAAAGTGTGGCACAGAGTGTCTTGTAGAGTCAGTCGACACAGCAGAAGCTTGGCATACACCGTCCAGGATGAGGTATGGCTGCTCATGTCTGAGCTGTATAAAATGCCACCACCGTCACGTTTCTTGTCCCACAACCTTCCCCACCTGGCTGTTGGCTACCCGTGCCTCCACACTCTGTCACCATGCTCCTCCCTTATTGATTTACTTGGCTGTTCTTGTTCGCAGGCCTTACCTCTCTGCGTTCAGGGATATTTTTTTTTCTTTTTTGCTTCCGATATATTTTTGGTGTGGGCATTTTTTGTTGCCCTTCCCTCAATATTTTGGGCTCGTTAGCATCCCTGATGTATGTATTTAAGGCGTGCTATCACTCCGCTATCACTCCTTTCTTCTGTTTGCAGGTCATGGCAGTAGCCCTTGCCTCTGTATTTCGGGTGTGTTTGCTGCCCTTACCTCCATGTTAAGGGAGTGTAGTCAGCCCTTAACTCCATGTTATGAAGAACGTGTTTGACACCCCTTCCATCTTTATTCAGGGCGTTATCATTCCTTATCTATATATTTAGGGCATGTCATCAGCCCTTACCCCTGTATTTAGGGCGTATTATCAGTACTTACCTTTATATGTACGGTGTGTTATCAGCCTGTCTTCCCATATCTGTTGCAAGCCTGCAGCGTCCGGTAGTCCCACCTTGACCTCCCACATACATATTTCTCCCCGGTTGGCCGACACAGACCTCGTCGGCACACGTTGAGAGACGTTGTGTGTATATATTCCTTATTAACACGTCTGTCTGTTTTGCTTGTGGGAATTTTGTTTCCTCTGACGGCGTGTTGTTACTTGTCTGATGCTGTGTGTTCTCCTCCTCTTTGGTGCCGGAGTTGCCGTGGCTGTGCCGTGGTTCCCACGGGGAAGTCTTAGCTCCCACTGTTGTGCCATGGTTTCCACGTTGGTGTCTTGGTTGCCACTGTTTTTTTTTTTTTCGTGGTTCCCTCGGTGGTGTCTCTGTTCCCACGGTTTTACCGTGGTTCCCACGCTGGTTTCTTGGTTCCCACTATTGTGCCATGGTTCCCACGTTGGTGCAAGGTTGCCACGGTTTTTCCGTGGTTCCCACGTTGGTGTCTTGGTTCCCGCGTTGGTGTCTTGGTTCCCACGTTGGTGTCTTGGTTCCCGCGTTGGTGTCTTGGTTCCCACGGTGGTTTCTTGCCTCCTGCGGCGCTACAGTGTTTGCTCCTCACACATGGTAAACTGCTTCTCTCATGATAAACTCTTGGCGCATGATGGATCATTTCTCCCAAGGCATACTATTTGCTCCTGGGTAGACTTTTATCTATTAATTTTTTTTCACTGTGGTTTGGTATGTCAGAGGAGCATGTG
The DNA here is from genome assembly GCF_036320965.1 of Panulirus ornatus. Classification (NCBI taxonomy): domain Eukaryota; kingdom Metazoa; phylum Arthropoda; class Malacostraca; order Decapoda; family Palinuridae; genus Panulirus; species Panulirus ornatus. The sequence goes on from NC_092238.1 coordinate 25,163,919, forward strand.
TTGTGTGTGTTTCATGACTGTGGCCTGTTTAGATCCCTAGTGTAGCCGTGGTCCACACGGGAGCCTCTCATGTTCGTAGTTCCTGTGGATTGGTCCTCAGGGCAGGGTCATGGTTCCCACAGGACACAGCTCAGGGTAGTCCCTTCATTCCCAGGCTGATGCACTGGTTCCCAGGAGAGCCTGGTCGTTCCCACGGTTTCCCACCGGTTCCCAAGGTACTCCATTGGTTCTCAAGGTTGTATGACCATTCCCAAGGTACCTGAAGTAATATGTTGGTACCCACTATAACGTGTGTCTGAGGTTTAGTTATAGAAAATGAGTTATGGTGAAGTGGTGTCTGGTATGTTGTAAGGGGTGTGGTTGGTCACGGTGGTGTGTGGTGCCTCCTGGCGAGGTGTGTGGGTGTTGTGCAGGTCACCCCTGCCCTTAGCACGACACTCAGTCCCTCCTGCTGCTCCTCCTGCTGGAGGCGGATGGTGCAGGTCACCCCTGCCCTTAGCACGACACTCAGTCCCTCCTGCTGCTCCTCCTGCTGGAGGCGGATGGTGCAGGTTTTCCTTGCTGCTCCCATTCTCACGTGTGTGTGTGTGTGTGTGTGTGTGTGTGTGTGTGGCTCGGCCTCTCCTACTGAGTTTTTACCTTATGTTCGGTATTTGTTGTGTGTGTGGGGAGGCAGGTCACGGGGTTTGGATTGTTTTGTCTCAGATTTGGAAAGTGGAGGAAAAATAACCAATACGACAGTCGACACTTTCACCCAGCCCCATTGACTTACGTCACCCAAGTCTGTTTCATATGTCGCACGTGAATGATTGATGTCCGGGTTTGGTCTTGACCAGCCGAGTGTGTGTGTGTGTGTGTGTGTGTGTGTGTGTGTGTGTGTGTGTGTGTGTGTGTGTGTGTGTGTGGCTGTTCCCCCACCAATTATGCTTTCAAGAGTTACAAGTCAACTAGTGGATGTTTCCTTCATAGCCACCAGCATGTTGATGATAAGGGGTCATCATCATATTGTACTTCAAGCTCGTGGAAGTCTTCTGACTCTCTCTCTCTCTCTCTCTCTCTCTCTCTCTCTCTCTCTCTCTCTCTCTCTCTCTCTCTCTCTCTCTCTCTCTCTCTCTCTCTTTCTCTCTCTCTCTCTTTCTCTCTCTCTCTCTCTCTCTCTCTCTCTCTCTCTCTCTCTCTCTCTCTCTCTCTCTCTCTCTCTCTCTCTCTCTCATATATATATATATATATATATATATATATATATATATATATATATATATATATATATATATATATATATATATATATATACAGGTATATACACAGGGAATTGGAAAATTGTTTGTGGCCCACGTCAGTGGTGTCGAGACGGTTGAGCAGCCCTGGGTGATCCTTCATCTGTTCTTGTCACTCTGGTGTGTACGCACCAGAGGCACTCGCGCAGGTTGGAAAACCTGAAGTAAAATGGAGAAAATATTGGCTTTCATTATGACCTGTTTTGGGATCTTGTAAACAGAGAACTGTGAGAGTGGTGAATGATTGAAACTGAATTATATACAGGAGAGAGAGAGAGAGAGAGAGAGAGAGAGAGAGAGAGAGAGAGAGAGAGAGAGAGAGAGAGAGAGAGAGATTCCATTGTGGACGGTCTTCAGTTATGGGTGTGTCATCACGTGACGTTAATCTGTTCGTCTTTCTACTTGCCCCACATCAATCCTCGAGTCTCCGTCTCTCCCACTATCCAAGACGGCCTCGTGGTTTGTTGCTGTTCGATTCATTTGTGTTCATTTGCATAAGGAACTTCAGACGTCAGCAGCTCATTCACCGACTCTGTGGACATGACCTGACTCACCGCCTCGTACCTGAGGCACCACAGTGGCGCATCTCCCCAGCCTTCCCTGCACGGGCCCTCTGCACACATCCCTTCACTGGCACTAGCCTGGCAGGCTCGCGGATCCGTAATGACTGTATCTCGACATTTACTGCGTATCTCTGTAATCTCTGGTATCTATTTCTGTCTGACAGTTGGAGTTGATTCATCTCTGCCGTTCCCGTTTCCTCTTTGGCGTTTTGTACCTGAGGAAGATGACGATACAACATCCATACAGGAAAGATTGGAACAAATGTCTCAGCCTGCGGGATGTCTCCGCACTCCACAGTCGGAATACCTTCTACTCTTAATCTTGTCATCTGCGCTGAAATGGGCGGTGGAGCCCATGAGACATTCGACCGCAGTGTTACAGCTTCCAGCGAGCGGGAAAAGGGCGATGTCCTCGGGTGACGGTGTATGGCCGCAACCTACGTGTATGGTTGCGGTTCCGTCACACACTCAGGGTCTCCTCTGAGGGGGTCCTTGCTTCTGTTTGTCACGTCGTCGTGTTGTTACTCACGCCACCAGATGAACCGTCCGTTCAGCTGAATGTTCATTTATCGAACCAACAGACCATTGTCATCCACACAGAAGTAACGGTGTCAGATCCTACTGCTTTGTATCATGATGGAGCCACATCCGACCGGCCGTCAGCCTCCCCCACTTGGCCTCACTTATTGGAACATTAAAAATGGGAGTGACACTACACACCCTTGACATACTCCCACATTTACACGACACCTCCCACACTCACACAAGCACGGCTTCCGTTATGCAAGTTCCTGACAGTGTTCGTTCGTTCGTTTGTTTCTTTCCGTGCACGTCACTGAGATCCGGGGGCTTTGCCCACGTCAGTGGGATCTGGAGGCTTTGCCCTGGCTCTGTCCCGTATCCCAGCCGGTCATCAGACCCATGGATAGCAAATTTAGTTTGATATTTAGATTTTTATTTTCTGGATCAGCCTGAAACGCCCTGGATACACTTGTCTTTCAGGAAATATCTTTGTTCCTCACCTACAAAGGGCTGGAAAGACCTTTTGTTCACGATGGATGGCAGTCTCGTACATTATACCTCATAGCTACAGTAAGGAAGACATACTCTCATTCGTTTCCCTCTCCCTCATACGGCGGGATGGATACCGCTTCTGTCTAGTCATCTGGCACAGGGTCACTGTTCCATGTCCTCCAGGTCTTCATGTCTGTTCGTCACGTTTTCCTACACCTTCATTCTTCACCGTCTCTCTGTCCCTCCCTCATACCAGCGTCGGCCACGCATCTTGCGGTCTGGTTTCACTGTTCTCACGAATGTCTTGTGAGTGATGTTTTCGAGGGTCATGCAGTAACTGTCTTCTAAGTTATGTGGTCGAGGTTCATGCAACATTTTTTCATTATATTGAAAATGTATTGTTTATGTTTCACTTTGTTTATCGAGAGCAGTAGCTCCTCCGTACGTCTGTACAACTCTGATCTTTCATACGTCAGAGATAAGGCTGTGATTTTTTGATATCGTATATATTGAAGGTTCTCCTTACATATTGTTACATATTTTGTTATATATGATTATTATTACATATCATTACATATTATTGGCTATTTTGGAGCTGTGTTCCATCTCTGTTTATAAGTTGATATTAGTCAGACATTTGTGTGACCTGACATGTACAGTGCCTGACTGACCTTGGCCCCGTCATTAATACACACACGTCATGACCTAAGCACTGTGCTCTCCTGTAATGATTTCTTTTGTTTTTTCTTTGCAGGTAAGTTGCCTTGAGGGACGTGCTTCCGGGAGCAGGCAGGCTGTCAGCAGGGTGGTAATGTACCGTCTTGGTCACCCACTGGTGGTGATATTACAGGTCGCTCTCATGTTGTGATGTTAGAGGTCACACTGGTGGAGAAATAAGAGGTCATTCTCTGGTGGTGGTGGTGTACCTTACTGGCTCAGTTGATACTGATGAGTGGTAGTATATCGTTGTGACCATTAGTGTTGATGAGGCAGGTAGGGAGTGAGAGATTGAGTGGGATATGATCCTAGGGCTGGTGGAGAGTGAGTGATGAGTGGAGCATGATCCCGGGGCAAGTGGGGAGTGAGGGATGAGTGGGATATGATGATGGGGCAGTGACAGGTGAGTGGGACATGATCCTCAGGTAGCTGGTGGTTGGGGGATGGCATGGATGACTAGGGCTTGTCAGTGTACAGAATGCAAAACATATCTTGCAACATAAACTGTTTAATCACGTAAACTCCTCCAGGTGGTTTGGTTTCCTATATGTTTTTGTTAACTTCGCACACACACACACACACACACACACACACACACACACACACACACACACACACACACACACACACACACACACACCATTAAAATGGCTGTTTATTTGTGATTACTTGAGAGAACCATCGCTACCACCAGTTCCCCATGTAACCCATTTTCTCTTGTCTCCTGCCGTTTCCTTTGGAGGTTTCTCGGGGTAACTGCCGTAAGTAACAAACTAGGTTAAATTTTGGTAGCCGTTTGATTTGTGTGATAGCATTGTTATTTTTGCTCATTATTATATGATCATAGATTTATTGGTTTACTCCTCATCTTATGGAAATATATGTAACAGGATATCAGTAAGTGTATTATAATTCACGTATGTTTAATCTCGAATGTAAGGACCACTTGCAATCTAAGTGTTCAGTATATCCGCGCAGTTTTACATCGTATAACGCTGTCATTATAAATTGCTTGTTTTACACTCTCTCCCAGCGCATGAGCACACAAATGCTGGGATGAGATCTTCATAAGGATATGAATAACATGTCGGAACTAGAAACGAGTATTTTTCACCAGTTTGACGACCTTCTCGAGATGACGTAATGATGAATTTGTTATCCATGACAGATGAGTGGAAGGGATGGAGTGGTGATGACACAAGACGAAGCAAAGAACAGTACAACATGATCTCTCTCGGAATGAAGGGCTCGGCTCATATAGTGAAGCGTTATGTTCCGCGGACCTTCAAGACCGGAGAAGTAACACCATTGATGTTATTATTCAAACAGCTAATTCTCTCACGAATTGAATATCGCTGCGTTCCAACATCACCCAACAAGGCGGGCCATATGGCCGAGTTAGAAAATACCTCGTACATACAAATGTTCTCTCCCATAAATGTTCATGACGCTAACAATGGGATGTGGCCGAGTAGAGTATGATATACAGGAGTTGACCAGAGGCAGCAGCCATGGTGAAGAGGTGAGCTTGTGGTGTCAGCCCCGTCAGGTCACAAGCTAAGCATTTCCTCAGATTCGTGGAAGTCCGGATATTCCTGTGAGCCAGCCCTAGTGTGTATGGGTATCGTAGAGATTTGTAGTTTATTAAATTTTTTTTTTCTTCTGTAGATGGTCGTACCGTAAATACTGCCTTGTATGGGAACTGCCACGGGTGCACTGGTCACGTCCATGATCGTTATGTCAGTACCCAGCTGACGATGACAGGCACGGTCGTGGAGCTGAGAATATTTTACTAGTCTACACCTTTGATGTAGCCATCCGGCGGACTTACAGCCTGTGTGGAGGGACTCATTGTCATGGGCCGTAACATGAAGTATTGTAAGAAGTGAACCCAGTGGGTTGTATAGTTGGCGCGAGAAATGATTTTGACAGTTTTCGGCATCATTTTGATCTGCAGTTTCATTATTGACATAGAAAACCGAAGGTGAGGATAAAGATTTCGATGGCAGGGTGATATAGAGAGAGAACGGGAGTGGTATGAGGAGGTAGGTGGAGTCGGGTGACTGGTATCATGAGAGCTAGTGTGAGGGAGTGTGAGATGTAGGAGGTAATGTGCCAGTAGCGTGCAGTGGGTGTTACACACACACACACACACACACACACACACACACACACACACACACACACACACACACACACACACACCAAGACCAGGTTCTGTTGTGTGTGTGATGGTCGCGTGCTGTTATAACTTCATCTTGGAAAGCAGTTTTCACACCACAAAGGCAGTTGGCTGAGATATGATAATGATACCCTGTGTTGGTAACATGTGACCATCTGATGAAGTAAACAAGTAGGATTACTGGCAGCCACACAAATGTAGGCTATTGTTGCCAGAGACAGTGTCCGGGCGCCCAGCGGGGATGTGTTTTGTCTAGGTGTGTTTTTGTGTGTAATAATGATGATGATGATAACAATGCAGATGATTATGATGATGGTGATGACGGTATCATTATGATAACTAATGATAAAAGTGATGATAGCTATCGGTTTTTTGAATTGATCGAAGCAAAGGGCTGAAAAGAAAAACAAACAAAAAAAAAACAAGTACAGATAATGAGGCCACATAGATTGAGGTTAAACTGTCTTTACGTAAACTGTTAGATGGCAGTCTACTGAGTGTTGATGACGATCAATGTATGGGGTGAGACTGTTCCTGTAACGCTCAGAACAAGCTTGGATGGCCTCGTTTTGTTTGTGGTGTTGAACTGCAACTTGGGGACGAGGGATATCTGAAGGCAGGAAGTTATGGTGGTGAGGCTGGTATAGTAATAGCTTCATCTCTCAACTGTTTGTTGGACGAGGTTCAGGTGATTGTTGGAGAGAGTCGGAGGGACCAGCGTGTTGTTGAGTTTTTTTTTTTTTTTATTGGTGGTGTAAGAGGGACCGAGGATGATCTTGCATGCCATTTTCTTCAACTTTTTCTTTTGTAGTTCATGTTGTTTGGTGGACCGGGAGGAAGACGAGGCGGGGGAGGCATAGAGACGAGCCTGGTGATAATGGAAGGTGTGTAAGTGTCCTTGAGTTCAGACGAAAGGATTACAGGCGTCTTGAAGCTGTGGAGAATGTGGAGACGAAAGTTGCCGTCTCAGGTGATGGTCATGACGTGTGTGTCTGTGTGTGTGTGTACAGGCGAGGAAGGGTTGACCAAGAAGATGATGGTGACGAACGGGGACACATTGTTTGCTGCCCAGACCTTGGGCCACTTGGCTACATTATTGACTAATGCATCAAGCTTTCCTGGAAGTGTGGCCAGTCCTTGCTACCGTCACTCTCTCTCTCTCTCTCTCTCTCTCTCTCTCTCTCTCACACACACACACACACACACGCCATGTATGGTGGTTTAGGAACAATTGCGTGCATGGGAGTGTCTACGCGGAAAGAGGCGTGAGGTGTGGCGTGTGCTGCCGCGCACCCAGGCACGTGGTTTATGTGCGCTTGATGGCGTGTGTTGTTTATGATGGTGTGTCTGGTAATGTGCTCATTGTGCTCTCCTGTGTGCACATGGCTGACATGCACATGTGTGTGCCTGCGCACATGACGTTATTCGTGTATGTGGATGATTTACATATGCTTGGTGATATGTGGATATGTGTGTGTGTGTGTGTGTGTGTGTGTGTGTGTGTGTGTTTTGCCCTTCGTGCAGTGCATGACCATCGTTGGTTTATAAGCCTTGGTTTTGTATAATGAGATGATCTTCACCTTGGCATTAGCATGGTTTTAGGGTGTACATGGGGCTGGTGTGTGTGTGTGTGTGTGTGTGTGTGTGTGTGTGTGTGTGTGTGTGTGTGTGTGTGGTGTACACAGGGTTGATGTGTGTACATGAAGTGCACATGGGGTTGGTATGTTGGTATGTGTGTGGTGTACACGGCCTGGTCTGTGTGCACGTATTCCAAAGTATGTTCAGTTTGATGAATACATACATGGCTTTTGCTCTGTGATGTGTTCACATGTTTAGATGACGTTGGACGTCGGGGGTCTTCTACCCCCACAGCCCAGCTGAGTCCAGGCTGCTGAGCTGGCATGATGGTCAACCAGGCTGTTGGACGCCTCGGCTTGAAGGTCCGCCAGATCCATCCCACCATGTTTTAGAAGAGACAGTTTTCCGTTATTTTTTTTATATTGAGAGTGTTGCCGTCATGATGGGTCGTCCTCAGGAGCACATCCACCATGCATGAACGAGGATGAGTCGGTGGTAATGGGGTTAAGTGGGGTCGATCTCTTCCTCTTCTCCCGCAGGCGGGAGTCTAATGGGTTCCCTCCACCCCTGTCATTATCCCAGACCCATTACCATTGTCCCATCGTACCTAGGGATCTTACCACTTGTGTTGCATGTGGTCACACACGTTGTGTTACATGTGGTCATACACGCTGTGTTGCCCTTCCTCTGGCCCCAGTATGGTTGTGCGTGGGGCCCAGTGAGCCATGCATCACATCTCTGAACTGTCGTTTGGCCTCGCTGTCGTAGTGCTTCTCGAACCCTGGTCCCTGACATCCATCCCATGACTGCACAGTAGCCTTCTTCCCATGAGGTTTACTGAGCCGCACGCTTCATTTTCTGATCATTCTGTGACCTGTCATGGCGGGTAGTGAAGCAGTAACCTGCTTATATACGGTAGTGCTAAAAGCTGGATTTCTCCCTGTATGTAAACGTCTTTCATTTTCCTATAACGTAAACTTGATGGGTATAATCATATTGTCCACTCTAACATAATCGTCATCACAAAGTCTGCCTCACAAAAGCTTGAGATGTTGTTGATGCCGTGATTATTATTCTTGTGATCAGGTGGTTCATACCAGCAGGGGTTTATCCGCCTTAGTATAGAGTACTGTTCATATGTCTGGATGGTTCTTCCTCCACTTCTTTCCTAGCGACGGTGTGATCAAAAGCCTTCCTTCCCATTGATTCTCCAGGCATCGCCTCTCTCCAGATCCCCTTCTTGCCACCGCGACAATCCTCACTTCTCTCCGTTCTGAGAGAAGTATTTTGGCCACTTCTGTTGTGAGCTGTCTGTCTGCCTTTGTTCCTGCCACTAAGGCTTGGAGCCAAGGCACACGTCTGGCTGCTGCTTCCGAAAGCTTCTGTTTGGACGCTAGCTACACGAGGATTAACTGTTTTATTATCTCTACTTCATGAACAGCGAAGCTGTGGAATTCTATTCGTTTTTTTCGTCTTCCTCACTTCCTATAACTTTCTTACTTGTAAAAATCAAATCTACAAACACTTGCAGAGCCCTAATTAATTTCTTCATTCTTTTTCGTTTTTTTCTCTCCAGTTCACTTGAGTTGGCCGGCGCCATGTCGGTCACTTTATGTAGATAAAAAAACATATTCCCCGAGTACATGGTTGTCACGCATCGGCTGTCACACTTCATTTTTCAACGCCTCCAACAGCTTGGCCAACGAACGACCCAACCCAAATAGCCTGGGCGGTGCCTGGGCTGTGGGGGAAGAAGACCCCCGAAGACTTCACCAGGTAGATTGAGCCTTCTCACCCCTCACCATCCTCGGGGCTGACTGGTCACCGTACCTTCCCCCACGCCATCACCATGTAGGTGATGGCGTGGATTGGTGTTGAGCGACGCCTGAGCCCTCGCTCTCCTCTGACACCATTATTTCCTTGGTGGAAACAGGTTTTAGTGAGCCTATCCCGTAATCACATAGTGGTCATGGGTAAGTTTGGTGGGGATGGCGTGCTTTCCCTACCCCCCCCCCCCCTTCTCCCATGTCCCTGCCGGAAGCAATACCCCCATTATGGTGCTACGGGGAGCTAATCCTCCCATTACCTGATCACAATAACCCGACCATAGCCGTGTGTGCAGGACGCGGTAGGGGCTCCTCCGTGCTACTGTAGCAGCCAGGCCTTGGTGGGCATGAGAGAGAGAGAGAGAGAGAGAGAGAGAGAGAGAGAGAGAGAGAGAGAGAGAGAGAGAGAGAGAGAGAGAGAGAGAGGTCATTAGGAAAGCCAGGAAGCAGACGAGCAGACAGGGTTACCACCAGCAGGTAGGCAGACCAGGTATGAGGCAGATTACCATAACATGACACCACCAGTTCCCGGGGAACGTCAGCTGGGTCTCCGTATCACAGCGGCGGGCGGGCTGGCGTGGCGTCAGGTTCCTGGAAGTGTTGACCGTGGCTGCTGCTCCCGGAGTTGGCCCGGCCGGCCAGCCGCCTCCCTTAAGGTGGCCCAGGAACAGACATTCCAGGTGAGGCCAAGCAACCAACCAACCAGGCAGCCGGGAGCAGCGGCAACCCGCGCTAGGTGCCTCGACATGCAAAGCCCCCCCTCCCTTCCCCCCCACCTTCATCGCCCTCCCCTCGTCCGCCGGTCCCCTCGCGAGTCTTACCCCTCAGCCACCCCCTCGGCCGGGCCGGGTTGGCCGGGCGGTCGCCAGTGTGCGTGTGATCCGTTCCTGGGCCGGAGTGTCGATCTCCCTGCTCCCTGCCTTGGTTACTGGAGTGTCCGCCCTCAGTGCCACTCGGTGCCTGGTAGTCTTGGTCAGTGCCAGGTGGTCGTGGACAGATTAGGACAGTGACAGGTGGTCATGGACAGTTTAGGACAGTGCTGAATGGTCTTAGCCATTGTCAGACAGTGCTAGACAGTGAACAGTGCCTCTTAGTCGCACAGTACAGGGTACCAGACAGTGCCTCTCAGCCACGGACACAACCGGGCAGTGAACAGTACCGACAGTGAACCGGGCCGCTGATTGGCAGACTGTGCGTGAGTGAACAGTGCCCAGTAGTGCTTGACAGTGATTAACACTGTCTTGACGCATCGCTGTTTTGTTTATTTTTTTTATTTCAATTGATCGTGGACAGTGCCAGTCAGTGCCAGAGAGTTCTGGGTCACATACGTGACCGCTAGAACTGTACCAGGCAGTGCCATATGGTCCTGGGTCACATTACGTGACTATTAGGACAGTGCCAGGGTATTGGGTGCCTGCCCTTGTATGTACATATTGTACAGACTGTTGAGAGAGAGAGAGAGAGAGAGAGAGAGAGAGAGAGAGAGAGAGAGAGAGAGAGAGAGAGAGAGAGAGAGAACTGAATATAACTTCGTGCCATTCGTATGTACTCAGACTGACACACACTTAGCATTGATATAATCATTGTTATCTTCAGTGCACTGAAGGGGCTTCGATTTGTCTCCTGGTGTGAGGGAGGCGTTGAAGGTGTTCCTCACACTTGCTTGGACTAACATGAACGTTGAAGGTATGGTCTCGCTCAACATTGAACCACAAACCAAGAAAAAACTAAAGAATAAAAAAGAAACTCGTGTTTACCGTGTATACAGCAACACCGGCGGAACTGCATTATTGTATTTTAGTCATTTTTTATATTTCTTTTTTTGTGGGTGTGGGTGGAGATTGATGGGGCTTATTTAGGGGTGGAGGACTTGGATCAATCAGGGTGTAGGGGGCAGTGGCGGGAGGCTGGTGGATGACTGTAATGGTCGGTCGTGCAGGTAATGGTTCCGGTGCGACCGCCTGCCCCTCCCATCCTGGGGTAGGGTAAGGGTGGGGGGTGAGGAGCACAGAGAGGGGAATGGGGTGAAGGTTATCTGGGGGAGGGGAGGGGGTAGAATGTGGGGGTGGTGGTGTCATGCGAGCTGTGGTTAGCCGATATTATAAGGTCTTTGTCGTGTGGTGGGTCTCGGGTTTTGGTGGCCATGTGCGTGTGCTGTGTATGGTGGAGGTGTATGGTTGTTCTGTACGTTGAAGTTGTATGGTGGACGTGTATGGTTGTTCTGTATGTTGAAGTTGTATGGTGGAAGTGTATGGTTGTTCTTTTCGTTGAAGTTGTTTGGTGGACGTGTATGGTTGTTCTGTACGTTGAAGCTGTATGGTGGACATGTATGGTTGTTCTGTACGTTGAAGTTGTATGGTGGACGTGTATGGTTGTTGTTAAGGATGATTGTGTACTTGTGTACCTTCTGTGTATGTGTGTGTATACCTGCACGCCGTCTGTGTGTGTATATGATTTTCGTCTGGGTATGTTCAGATGTACATGTCGTGTATAAACATTCATTAGCTAGACATTAAACACAACATTGAACCTAAGACATTCGTATGTTAAGACCAACATGAAAGTTGTATCTGCTTGAATCCAGACGAAAGATCTTGTCATAACCTTTGTATCTGCTAGATTATATAGACGGAAGATAATGTAATAACGCTTGTGTCTGCTTGAATGTATACGAATGATAACGCCGTCACCTGTGCCTTCTAGGATATATACTAAGGATAATGCGTTATCCCACACTAGGAGCCGCAGGGATGTATATGCTTAACCTGACCCGACGCTATGTTGTAAGACTCTGGTTGTAGTAGGATGTTGCAGCTGCACCAACCTGCACCCGGTGCCAGGAACTTTAACCACCCTGGGCTACAGGCACGTGCTGACTAGATCAGTTGACTTCAGTTTGCTCTGTAGGTCCTGTGTCCCAGAGGGGTATGTTTACTTGAGGTTAGACGGTAGAGGAGGTTCCTGCTTGAACTAAAGGAAGGAGGACGTATGCCAGACGCCGGACCATGAAGGGTTATGTGGGAGTCACTGGCGCGGTCTGGATGCGTTGTGTGTACCTGGCCAGTAAGTAAGATGGCGACTTGCCGTGTTGTATGGTATCACGCTGACGAGGGTCCGTTGGCGGCCGGGGTTGAGCAGGGATATGGGCATGTGTGTGGTTATAAATGAGGCTTTAACTACATCCCCCCCTCTCCTCACGCTCCCCCCCCCCCTCTCTCTCTCTCTCTCTCTCTCTCTCTCTCTCTCTCTCTCTCTCTCTCTCTCTCTCTCTCTCTCTCTCTCTCTCTCTCTCTCTCTCAGCAGCCTCAGGTTTCATATACGTATGGCCCGTTCATGGTCCTCATGGTGTGATGATGTGGTGGTCAGGGTGGTGGCAGGACTGGCATTGGTGGCAGCAGGTGTGGTAGCTAGGGTTGGTAGATGGCCAGACAGCTGTAGTGTTTGGTATGGTACACAGGGTAATGGCAGAGTTACCCTGCCGGGACAGTGTGTTGGCTGGTGGTGTGATGGCCGGGATGGTGGCAGGATTGTACTGGCCTAACAGTGTTGGCAGCAGATGTGGCCCAGACTGCGTGGCGACGGAGCTGTTGACTGCGTCAGTGGTAGCCGTAGTTATTTAAGCATCGCTTGCTAGACTTGGTTATTACTGCTGTAACAGTGGCTGTAATCGCGGGTGACGGGGGAGGAGGTGCCATAACGAGAAGGGGATCATCAGTTGCAGGAGCAGGAGAGGCAGGAGCTGGGGAGGAAAGCGGGAGACTTGAGGTTGAACAAGACTCAGCCAATGGGAGAGTTCCTGTGGGAAACCCCCTGAGGGCAGTGGCTGGCTGGCTGGTCCAACATGTGGAGGAGCTGCTGCTACTCCTACTGTTGTTGTTGTTGTTGCAGCTGCTATTACTGCCACTGATGGTGCTGCTCCTGGTGCATTATCGTGTTTATGTGGACGGCAGCAGTCACGGAAAAAATAGTTCTTATCGAGTCCGGGCCGTAAATGGAATGCAATTAGAGATAGAGAGGTAGAGAAGTGTGGAGAAGAGTGGGAAAATGATTTGATAGGTTTTATTGAAGTTGAGAGATTTTCCTTTAAAGCAGTGACAATTCGTAGCTGTTAGGAGAACGATCGCTATGTTAACAAACACATGTCGAGGTACAGAACTCGTAGCCGAGCGGTGTAGATAAAGAGACATCCATCACAACAGCTCACCCTTGACTTGCCAACTTCCACACCATATTTAAGTGACGCAGTGGCTTTCCGAGCATTATGTGGTCTAGCGAATGCGGGGCTGCACAAGCAACCAGCTCTCGGGTGCAGAAACCAAATTGATATCTTAAAAAAAAAAAAAAAAAAAAAAGAGGGAAAGAGAACCAACACTGCGGTGCAGAGCAAGTAGGTCAAGTTCTGAGGTCAGGATGGGAAAGTTGGTGGGTGGGTTTGCTTTGGACTCGACTCTGAAGTACTCATGTGGAGGTAGAACCTGCCCTGGTATGACGCCAGGTCTCCATACCAGGACAAGTCGGTCCTTGAAGAATCGTCAGCATCTGAACTGGTCTTGTATTTCCTTTAAGCCAGACGTAGCTGGTTGTGTAATGCTGGTGTGGTCAGGACAGAGAGGTTTCGGTGATACTACTGCTGTTGTTACTAGTGCTGGTGTCAGCGGCGGCCCTCCGCCTCCTCCTGCGGGCGGCCCGGTAGAAAGCGGCCGGCAGGAAACCAGAGGTCGTCTGGCTGGCTGGTCCGTCCGTCCGTCCCGGCTCACGCTTCGCCAACAGATTCACCGTTACCTTTTGTTGTGTGACGGCTGGCTTGGCCCTCACTGCCATACTGCTACTGGCGTTCCTCCTGCTGCTGCTGCTTCTTGTGTCACTGCTGTTCATGTTACTTGCGTTCCTAGTACTGCTGCTCCTGTTCCTACTGTTGCTGGCACTGACTTGCCACTCCTGTTGCTGCTGCTGTTATTGCTGGTATCTCTCCTGCTGCCCGGTATTGCTGCAGAGGATTATAGTACCGAAGACCAAGCGGAAGGAGGAGGGGAGGGATTTACAAAACAAAGGATGCAGCCTGATGACGGACGAGATGGCTCGGTAAGATTAGCATAGGGGGAGCAGTAGTGGTAGTCGTGGTGGTGGTCTTAGTGGTAGTCTAGGGAAGGTAGGGTGGCGGGAGGGACCTCATATACACGAGCTGGGACGGTTGCGTATGGCACGTTGTGGAGAGAGAGAGAGAGAGAGAGAGAGAGAGAGAGAGAGAGAGAGAGAGAGAGAGAGAGAGAGAGACCCGGTACGCTTATTGCCAATCAGGAAATAAGCTGCAGGAATCTTTTTCGGAAAAAGGTCCCAGTGGTCGGCCTTGTGCCTAACCTGTCGCCAGAGCCCCACATCAGGAGAACTGGTGAGGAAGGAGACTGTCTGGTGGCAAACATTACAATATAAGTTTAGGGATAAGGAAGTGTCTGATAAACCATGCTTCTCAAGTCTGGTCACTGCACCTAGAGAAGTACAGAGAATTCATTTTTTTTTGGTGTTCGATGATTATTAGTCTAACTCTTGTGATGGCGCGGTCTGAGAGAAGGCTTCAGAAACACGAGTAACGGTACAGTTAGGTACAAACGTGATGAGCTGACGCAAGTGGACCAGGGTTAGGTAAGGCGGTGAGATGAGGTTGGCAGGGTTTCTGTGGTGCTCGTGTCGGTGAAGCGGACTTTCTGCGAAAGAGTTGCTTGAGTGCCGGGTTTTGTGGAGCTTCTGCCAAGGTTCCGAGTGAGCGGCCGGTCGTTGCTGTGCTTTGTAGTGCATGTAGCTTTCGCGTAGATCTCGCAGTACATACAGGTCTGGAGACATGTGATGGTGATGGCCCACATAAGCCATGCTGAAAGGGCAGGAGTCGGAGTACTTGAAAATGAAGCACCACAATAGCGTATCTCTGCAGGAGAATGACGAGGTAGGGCTCACGCGGCGGACGTCTCCAGGCACCAGGCTTGCCTCTGCGAGCGAGCTAGAGTCAGTGCGGCTTACTTAAATGACACAGGTGGCTGCTGCTGCTGCTGCTGCTGCAGGGAGGGGTATTTATGTGCGGCTCCGGCACGCTCCTCCGCGGGCGGTAACGGCGATGGCTCCCAGGGGGATAAGGAGGGATGATGAGTGGTGGCCGAGTAGATAAGGCGGGTCTCCTCCTGCGAAGGTCAGAACTGTCTACCTGCTTGGGTACCTAACCTGTGACCCGATTTGTAACTTCAGGTCGGATGAGGTCACATGAGGTCCTTTGCCAGGCGCTTGATGATATACAGTGGAACATATGACTCAAGGACGGTGTCAAAAAGATTTTTCAGGGCATGTGTAGGGAAATATTTCTACAGATTTGATTGCGAGTTCAGAGAATGGCGTCTGAAGTGGCAGCGGAAGGAAAAGGGATGAACGATGATGAGGATCTGAGGACGACAGATTTGTTCACCTTAGATGAGGGTAGAGATTTAAGTGATGTGATTCCAACCTTCAGTTTTTGTGTGTGTGTTGGACAAAGTCGATCCTGAAATGTTCTCTATAAGAGCCAGTGACAGTGTTACCAGAGGTCCGAAGAAGAAGCTTGTTGAAAAACTCTTGGAAATAAACACTGTGTTGGTGTGAGAATGGTGGACGGTTGGAACAAACTAAGTTGTGAAACTATGATGATTGCGGGTAGTATACCGATGTTTACAGAGCTTCGTGATGGTATGGAAAGGTCAAGAGTTGGAACCCCACACGTGCAGAATTCTCTCTCCGTATTGTTCAGATCGGTAACTTTACACACACACACACACACACACACACACACACACACACACACACACACACACACACACACACTAGCGTGACAGAGAGCTGTTCTTGGCCTGGACACAAGGGGGGCATCAATAACTCGGACACACGTCTAGATGTGGCCTTCAGTCTGAAGCAGCAGATCCTGTTGGTAATGAAGAAGGTCTTTTCCACCCGATGTTTTGTATCGTCGAACAAATTGTTTGGATATAATCGAGTGTCTCTTGTGTTCCTGTTGCGACATTTCCCCTCCCAGATAATGTTTACGCCAGAACTGCCCTCTTGGCTGCCTCATTATTCCTCGACGAAAATTTCGTGTAGTTTTCATGTTTCTGGCAAGTGTTTGGTCTCCCTCTGGTAGACTCCCCCAGGTGGTCCCCCCCGATGGTCCTGTGGTAGATGGATGATGATGGGCCAGATGGTCAGACATGCTGGGCATAGCTTGACCGGCAGCCAGGAGAATCTTCATAAGCTGACGGTGTGTGTGGGTGTTACAGAGGGACGTGTGTTGATGATGTCCAGGGGCATGTGGTGGTGGTCAGGAAAGACGTGTGTTGGTGTGGGAGGACTTGTGTTGGTGATGTCGAGGGACGTGTAGTGGTAGTCAGGAAGGATGTGTGTTGGTTTTGTAGAAGAATGTTTGTTGGTTTGTAGAAAGAACGTTATGTTGGTGTTGAGGAAG
Source organism: Panulirus ornatus (assembly GCF_036320965.1). Lineage (NCBI taxonomy): Eukaryota > Metazoa > Arthropoda > Malacostraca > Decapoda > Palinuridae > Panulirus > Panulirus ornatus. The sequence goes on from NC_092238.1 coordinate 25,180,550, forward strand.
GACGTGAGTTGATGTTGGTGTTTCCAGGCCTCTCCTGGAGGCAACACTGTAGCCATTGACTGTAGATATTACCACACCGGCCGGCCTTAGGTGACAGATATTGTGGGTTATTCTGAGCGCCGTACTAGGTGGGTATTACCTCAGGCCAGAAGCACTGCGTGGTGGTGGTGGTAGTGCGCCGGATACATTGTCTCGTCTTATATAACTTAACGCTGTATTACCAACCTCGTTTCCTGTTTTTTTTGTTAAAGGTCAGTTTGTTTACTTCTTTTTCTCTGGAGTAATCACAACACCTTCCATGTTGCTCTCTCGGTAAGATTGTCGTCTTTGAGATCGTCTCTGTATTGTGGTTGTGCGTTATATCCCTAGAATGGATTTACTGTGGGCTTTGGCTTTGATTTGTGGCGGGTCTCATTCCCCAGGTGTGTTGATAATGTCTCGAGGCTCACCATAACGACCTCGGTATTGCTTTATACACGGCTCCTCTCATGTGCACCGTATGGAAGGTTTTGTGTATTATTCTCAAGGTATGGAGGAAGAGGGAATTGCGAAACATGGTCCCTTTCCCGTCTTCTTCTTAGTGGTGAGTACTGATGTGTGTGTGTGTGTGTGTGTGTGTGTGTGTGTGTGTGTGTGTGTGTGTGTATCCGACTGTCCCAGTTATGCTGCAGACACAACCACAGTCCCGGACTAGCTGACCCCCACCACCACGCAGGACCTCGAGCCAGATCCCCCGGCCATAGCCTGTCATTCAGTAGGCCGGGGAAACTTGGGTGGGGTGGGGGCGTCAGGCGGTGGCGTCGCGTCGGGGAGTCAGAGAAAGAAAGTTGCCCTCCCAGGTCGGCAACTTTCTATTTCTTAGCCAGTTTTTGCCCCGTGCAGTTGGTGGAGCGGGCTTGCAGGGGCCGAGCAATGAGTTGTGTTGAATGAATGAATGACGAAAGGAAGGAAGGAAGGAAGTTGGTATTGACGGGAAGGTACAGAGGGGAACACTACGTGGACAGACACCAGGAGACCTGATGTTCATGAGGTTATCTGCTGGAGGTCTTATTAATGGTTGAGTCGGGATGGTAAAGCCCAAGCGGAAGTAGTGTGTGTGTGTGTGTGTGTGTGTGTGTGTCTGCAGGGGAGAAGGGGTAAGGGATGTGGGCGAGGAATACCAGTGAGGGAATGATAGCACAACCATGAGCCTCCTGGCGAGGCACAGGTGGTGTGAACCCCTCTACCGCTCCCTCCTTGGCCACCTGACCCGGTCACCGGTGATTCTGAGGGCCATATCTTCCCCGTAGATGTTGTTACCCTCCCTCAGAGGAGCTGCTGGCTCGAGGGTGTAGGTTACTAGGAAATGGCATGGTGAGGGTGAGGGAAACATGGTACTGGACCCATTATCAGAGAGGGAGGGAAGCCTCCCTCCCACCCACTGCTTCCTCCACCCCGCCTCCCAACAATTACCCTCCACCCTCCCCCTCCCCCTCTTCCCGACACACCAGGGCCCGGGAGGAAAGAGAAACTATTGTAATAATCGTGGGGGTAAAGTGCTGGAAAGTGGGCAGCGTTAGACGATTTCTGAATCATGAGAGAGTCAAGTTGTGAGTTGACCTGGTTTGGCTTCCACACTCATGACGTCCTCCTGACTCGGTCTCTTATTCATTATGGCCTGGCTTGGTTTCCTTCCTCATGGCCGCTTCCTGAATCGGGCCCCTTCACTCATGATGGCCTCTAACACATTCTCACCTCACTCATAACGACTTTTCCCTTGATGCTGCCCCCTCACTCGGAACGACCCCCTGATCCGTCCCCCTTATTGTCCCCCCTCACTCTTGACGACCTCCTGACTCTGCCCTCTCATTCATGACGACCTCCTGTTTCAACTCATTCACTCATGACGACCTCACGACTTTGCCCTCTCATTCTTGACGATCCCTGCCTCTGCCCCCTCATTCTTGACGATCATTGCCTTTCCCTCCCCTCATTCTTGACGATTACTGCCTCTGCCTCCTCATTCTTGACGAGTACTGCCTCTGCCTCCTCATTCTTGACGATTACTGCCTCTGCCTCCTCATTCTTGACGATTACTGCCTCTGCCTCCTCATTCTTGACGATTGCTGCCTCTGCTTCCTCATTCTTGACGATTGCTGCCTCTGCCTCCTCATTCTTGACGATCTCTTGACTCAGCCTCCTCCCCCACTCATTCTTAACGACCACCTGACACGGCCCCCTTCACTCAAGCACATCTGATGGCCTCCTTTCGCTACGGGATATATTACCAGCTCCTCAGACTTGCCCGCGTCTGTTTGCGAGAAATAAACGTTCCCTTACCCCCCACCCACCCACCCACCCACCCACCCACCCACACACACACACACACACACACACACACACACACACACACACACACACACAAACACTGGTAAGTACAGATGGTAGACTGGTGTTAAACACCATCAGGCAGTGTATGATGCAGTGGTTTAAAACTACCGGCACCACGGCAGACGTCTCCACCGTCGTCGCTCGTGTGATAGACACCTGTGGTTATCACGGGAATAATTAGATACTGTGGCACGACAACTGGGTATGATTAGCAGCGTGGCTGTCTCTGGTGTAGCTTGCTATGGTTATTACCATAGCAACCAGTGGTATGACTGGAAACCCTTTCACTGCTGGTGGTATTTCGGGGCGCATGGCTGGCTCTGATACCCATCATCACACCACTGATGTGCTTGGCACCATTACTTTCACTGGTGTCATTAGGCACCGTTATCACTGGCGATGTAACTTGACCCCACCGTTGGTAGTTGTTATAACCCACCATTATGAATATTGGCGTCATTAGCCTCGGTGTTTTTTTTTTTTTTCTGTGGACAGTAATACAGGAAGGAAGCACACAGGTGCCAGATGCCAGAGAAGGTGGTTGACACTGGTTACTCTGAAGGATCATCGACTTTAAGTGTATCAGAGGATGTGTCACGTGTGAGTTTGTAAACAGTGCGATGGTCTGCATCGTGAGTCACTCACCCGTGTATGTAAACACAGCCACGGTGAGGGATAGACGTGTCTCCAGGGATAGTCGACTGTGGTACAACATTGTGAAATAATAAGGATAAGTTGTTCACATGGGTCTGCAGGACTAGTAGTGTTATTGAGTAGTTGCACTCATTAAGGAATGCTGTTTGTAACTGTGTTTGACTCGAGATCGAACCAGCCCCCCGTCACCAGGGCATCACGTGACGGTGCCGGCTCAGGCACGGGGCTGGGAGGTGGTAGGTGAAGGGCAGTGTTCATACTGATCCCTCTCCATCCACACGGATAAACTTATCAGATCCGATAATCGTGGAAGCCAAGTGTGGCGTCATGTGTGGTTAGACCAGGATGTTAGAGCGACGGTGGCAATTTCCCCGAGGTATGGAGAGAGTTTTGGGGAAGGCATCCTTCAGAAAACGGAAACCATGATATTCAACATTTGCGTGTAGGTTGAAGCTGATGTTATAGTCGAGAGAGAATTTGAAATTTCTTTCGTGTGTTGCGGTGTGAAAAAAGAAAAACGCCCAAAGAAAACAAAAGCTGATATTTGATTTTTTTCATGATACTTAATGGCTTTTATTTCGGCTAAATCGGTAAGCACAACAATCTTATGGCTTCAGTGTGTTGAACTGAATGAATGTGGTCATGTGTGTTATCTGTTCACACTTCTGCATTCTTGTTACGTCCGAGGAATATCATAATGCAGTCGTGCTCTGTGATTTTCGTAGAGTCTTTGGCAATATTACTAATTTGTCTGGTGCGATGGACAGCGATATTTGTATGACTGGCATGATCGCTCATCGAGTGTTATAGTGTTCATAGAAATATATTGGTGTGATTGGTATTACTGCTGTTGAGTCTGATACTAACGGTAAGAGTATTAGTATGACTGTCATGGCTTTGTGCAGTGTTGAGGCACCCCTGAGGTAGCCATGCTCTGCCCCAGGGTGTGTGTGTGTGTGTGTGGTGACGTGGGGTCCCGAGCGCCGCGCGGCCTGGTGCTGACGCCCGTTGTAAGATTTTCAATTGTCACACATGCGCGCGAGGACACAGAGGGCGCTAAATTCTCGAGTCTATTAAGTCATTTGGACGAGAGAAAACGGCGAATTAGAGCGATATACTAAACTACTGGAAAGAAAAAGACCTTAATGAAAATGTTTTTTATTTGCAGGTAATAATTTGTAATCATATGATTATAGTAATTAGCATTAGGTATGGCTTCTTAATTGCTGTGGGCAAGTGGACTTCTTGTTGTGGCTAATGAGGTTGTTACAATTATGCCTTGGTCTCTGGTAAGGTTATTTTTTCCGGAAGGTCAAGTGTTGGTTTATGGTGAAGCTGGCGTGTGGTTGGTAGCTGTGGTGATGTTTGTGTGACCTGTAGGGTTAGTGGTGGTGTTGTGGGGGGGGGGGGAAGGTAATCGTAGTTGTGGTGGTGACGGTTGTTAGTTATGTTGGCGGAGACTGGTAGTGTTGGTGGTAGTTTTGGTAACGAGAAGCTTGTGGCAGGCTATGATAGTGGTGAGAGAGTGGTGGTGGTGGCGATTGTGAGCAGGGTAGTTGTGTTGTCAGGCTTGTTAAGGTTGTGGTGATGGCTGGCGGTTTTTCTGGTTGTGATGGCCAATGGCTATGCTGGTTGTTGGTGATAGGCAATTACCTGTGGCTGTTTTCGTGGTGACAACAGTGTTGGGAGTGGTGGTAACATTAACATTGTTGTTAGTTGTGTTATTGATGGTACTCTTGGTGGCAGTGTAGACATTGTTGTTAGTTATGGTATTGATGGTAATCTTGTAGTGTTGGTAGTTCGTGGTATTGGTAATAGTGTCAGACGTTGTGGTTGGGTTGGCAGTGGAGGTAGTTGTGGTACGGTTAGCATTGTTGTCAGTGGTGGCAGCGATGGTTGGTAGCTGTGGTAAGGTTTGGCAGGAAGTACAGTCGACATTGAGGAGGTTCGACCGTGGTGTTGGTTGGTACCAGGCGAGGCAGCCTGACTGCCCATTTTGTTGGTAGCAACGATTTAGCCGCACATCGATCCCGCACCAGCCCGTTACCAAGCCTCCTGCATGATGATGTCTCAGGTGGTGAGCTACATCAGGTGGTGCCTCAGGTGGTACCTCAGATGGAGCCTTACAAGTTACGGTAGATGGGACATGAGGTGGATGGTCAGCTAGTGCTGGGTTGCAGGTGGCGGAAGCTCGTGGTATCGGGGGGACGTGATGTGACGCTGGTGCCGGCGTGGGCGGTGGGCGCCGACCACAGTGGGAGCCGGGAGCGGCACGGGGACCTGTGGGGAACCTGGCTGCCCCTCCATGACACTCTGTAGGGCCAGCGGAGAGGTCTGACCTTCATACCTGTCGTGCACAAGGATCATACAAATCGTCGTGCTCAAGGGTCGTACCGTCGTGCTCAAGGGTCGTACCGTCGTGCTCAAGGCTCGCACCGTCGTGCTCAAGGGTCGTACCGTCGTGCTTAAGGCTCGCACCGTCGTGCTCAAGGGTCATATCGTCGTGCTGAAGGCTCGCACCGTCGCGCTCATGGGTCGTACCGTCGTGCTCAAGGGTCGCACCGTCGAGCTCAAGGGTCGTACCGTCGCGCTCAAGGGGTCAAGATTTAATGATACCTGACTCACGATCATGTTGGGTTTCACCTGTGGTGAATTTCCTCGGAGAAACAAATGTCCTTCTTACACCAGCTTAAAAATATGTGTTTAGGGGATTGTGGTGAGGTGTGGGGGAAGCCTGGTAAGAGCGGGGGGGGGGGGGTATATACCCAAGCACTCCTGGTGTGTGTGTGTGTGTGTGACCACAATGACACAACTGGAAGACCTTGGTATCGACTCCTGCTGACCTGCCCTGCCCTGCTCCCGGCCCACTCCTCCCTCACTCGTAATCTCTCGTACATGTTCTGGCTTTACACTACGCCAGATGTTTACTCTCGATATAACTCTTGTAACGCCAACTGAACTTTTATATGTATATATATATATATATATATATATATATATATATATATATATATATATATATATATATAAAGAATGCAATAGAAAGTTTTATTGTGTTTACAGTTTTAAGCACAATTGATCATAGAAATTTTTTTTCTAGTTCCATTAGAATATATTTTAAAAGCAAACTAGAAGTAGATCACTGCTTTACATGGTTCTCTTACAACTTGTACGTTTTGTGGCTTCGACAGGTGAGTATTGATTAGTGTGGTTGGTAATATTCAGGACTTATCCGTGGGCTGCCAGATCTTAAGTGAAGTGTGGTGGAGCTGCGGTGAACCTGCAGGAACTGTGGTGAGCCTATCAGAGCTGTGGTTTAACCTTTAGAAGTTTGTGTTAGGACTGTAGTGTCTGTGGTGGTTCTTCAAGAACTGTTAGGACTGTAGGATCTGTGGTGGTTCTTCAAGAACTGTGGTACGACTGTAGGAGCTGTGATGAACATGTAACAGAAGCTGTGGTAGACTAGTAGAAACTGTGGTGGACCTGTAGAAGTTGTGGTGATTATGGTCGGTACCTGTTGTGTGGGACATCCTCGGCACCACTACCTACCCACTGGGGTAGCTTTTCTTCCTGTGGCAAGTTACTGGGAATTATCACTAAGGTTTTGGAGCAACAGAATGAAACTATACTATGCCAGTGTGTCGGTATGGAAACTGAATCATATGCAAGTACATAACTTACTATGTTGTATGTGTAAAAGATGATTAACGATGAGTTATTCAATTTCTATTAATAATGATAATAATTGCTATATTATTATTATTATTATTATTATTATTATTATTATTATTATTGTTATTATTATTATTATTATTATTATTATTATTATTACTATTTACTTTTGTAAGTTCAGCCTCGAAAAGAAGTAGAAGGTCCTTAGAAGAATTGTAGAGAAGATACTTTAAGCAGTTAGAGTGTGTGATGTGATATGTTACCAGTGTTATAAAGAGAAGACATTACAATGATTAGGGCGGGGCCAGGTGACATATCAGGTCAAGGTGAAGGTCACTTTCAATGTAGCATTTAAATAAACACGATCTAAATTAAGTAGATGTACAGATAGGAAATGTCATTGTGGGCTGTGCTTAATTAATGGTGCCCTATTTAGAGAAAGCCAGTTTTATATTCAGAGAGGCATTTTGATCTCTTGCGGAGCGAAACAGATGGGTTGAACGTGAGGCTAAGCATGTAATACAGCAAGGTCACCCGCCAGGGCCCGTGTGTGCTGTACCCCGGAACTGTACCCTGTACCAGGTACAAGGGCACCTCGAACAGACATTTTTATCAAGATTTCTAAGGTATGTCGCTTTTTATTTTCATTGGACACTAGGTACGTCATCCCCGTGTTACACTGTGCCGGGGTGACCCTTAGCGAACCACCTCGTGGAAGTTGACTAATTCGTGTTAAATATAGAAAAGAAAAAGAAAAGAAAATGGAGTAATTTGTCTGGATTATGGATGGTGTGGGAAGGTGGTGTGGCCACGAGGTGTTCTAGTGCCTCCTGCTGGGGTCGCTGCTGGTGTTAACCTGGTGTGGTACGTGTGGAGGTGTTGGGATGGGGGGGGCACAGGATGTGTTCTCTGGTGATATTGCATAGGTGGGCTATATTGTTGGTGGTGTGTGGCGTATACATGAGTACGGTTGTTGGTGGTAGTGGTGGTGATGGCGGGCGTGAGGGAGAGTGCGTGGTGGTGGTGGTGGTAGGGGGAGGGTTGGAGAGGCATCACAATGCGTTACGTGAGGCGTGGTGAATGGGTTGGGGGGTTGGGGGGGTTGTTGGTCGTGTCGAAGGTGGTGATGACGCAGCTAGTCTCAGTATGGACAGCCTTCCCCAGGTAAGGTCGGCTAGCGTCACGCTGCCCACCTGGTCCTACGTCACCAGGGGCGTTGCTACCCCACCTGGCCTCACGATGTGTGACGCTTCATGACACGCCTGGGACCAAGCTGATGGTATGTGACGCTTGGTGCCACACCCGGAGCCAAGTTGATGGTATGTGACGTTTTGTGTCACATAGATCCAGGCTGATGGTGTGTGATGGTCAGTGTCACACCCGGAGTCAAGCTGATGGTGTGTGACGCTTGATTCACACATGGAGCCAAGTTGATGGTGTGTAACGGTCAGTGTCACATCTGGAGCCAGGTTGATGGTGTGTGACGGTCACTGTCACTTCTGGAGCTGGGCAGATGGTGTGTGACGGTCAGTGTCGCACCTGAGAGCCGGGCAGATGGTGTGTGACGGTCACTGTCACACCTGGAGCTGGGCAGATGGTGTGTGACGGTCAGTGTCACACTTGAGAGCCGGGCAGATGGTGTGTGACGGTCACTGTCACACCTGGAGCTGGGCAGATGGTGTGTGACGGTCAGTGTCACACTTGAGAGCCGGGCAGATGGTGTGTGACGGTCACTGTCACACCTGGAGCTGGGCAGATGGAGTGTGACGGTCAGTGTCGCACCTGGAGCCAGTGTTCAGTGAGCCAAAAAACCTTCATAAAGATAAACGGCGTAACCGCCTTCTTCCATGTCAATAATCCCTGCTATGCTACACTTACCAGACCTGGCCACAGGATGACGAGAGAGCCAGTGAGAACATAACAAGCACACTGCCTCAGGACCAGACCCCCTGGAACTCTGTTTTTACAAAGAAATGCAAATGGCCTCTTGCACGACCTCTGATTATCCTGTAAACAAAAAGCTCTGGATTATGACGTCATCCCGAGAGTTTGAAGTTGACTCGCACATCGCCCCACTCCACGAAGGAGGAAACACAGCAGTCGTGGGAAGTTGGTAGGACTGACATGGCCTTTTTGTGAAGATCTGTGGGATGGTGTTAAAGGTATATTGACCGGCTCTGTGGAGTCGGATAATCTACATAACCCGGGACAACATGGGATCAGGGCGGGAAGATCTTGCCTGTCTTTGTTGCTTAACTTATAAGATTGTTGAAGCATTGGAGAACAAACAAAATGTTGACTTGCTAATACACAGATTTTGCAAGAGCACTCGATTAATTCAATCCTGCAAGAGTCTCTACTTGCACCCTTTTTTTTCTCTCTCTTCTTATGTCTGACATGGACGCAGACACGAGTCACCGTCATTTATCATCTCTCGCACATGATACGTAAATGAGTTTGAAGATTTCGTCGGTGGAAGACACTTATAGACGACATAGTGGCTCAAAGAGTTCCAATGTGGCCGCAGAAGACTACACGGTTTCATTATGGATGACTTTCGACTCCTTCGATGTATGAAGGATTCAAGTGCAGTACAGAATACGGGACGGACACAGACACCGCTGGAGTGCAATCCCAGAAGGCATGGTTCCAAACCAACACTCAGACATGATTAACCATTAGCATGACAGACATGCAGGACTCGGGGAAAATGTTACCCTTAAGATAAAAAGATGAGAGAAGCATGTAAAGAGAAATGCCTTGAGCGAGCAGTCGGGGCCCAAGACTATTCAGCACATCACATGCACTCATCAGAAGCACTATGGAAGGTGCAGTGGAGAAATTTAAGAATGCCCTTATAAGTTTTTATGTAGTGTACCAGACCAGCCAGGCTGTGGTGGTTTCTTTGGCCCGCGGGCCACGCTTTCCAACAGTCTGGTCGACCAGCGACCCAACTCTGCAGTTTGGGCCGGGCCCGAGCTGTGGGGGGTAGAAGACCTCCAAATTCAACGGCAGGTAAACGCCGGTTGTGTTGTGTGACGGCTAGTGCCACAGCTGAAGCCAGATTGGTGGTGTGTGTAGCGCTCGATGCCACAAGTGGTGCCAGGTTGGTAGTGGTCGGTGCCACACCTGGCTCTAGGCTGGTGGTGGGTGGAGGCAGATCCGTAACATTGTGGTTGTGGGACTAAGGTTAAGCAGTGCTGGTGCTGGTAGGAGGGGAGTGTGGGTAGGGAAAGGGCTAGTGCTGGCGTGTGGTGAAGCGGTGGTGGTGTAGGCGAGGCAGGCAGCCGTGGGAGGCACGCCACCTGTACCACCATAAGGGCTGGCTGTGGATGGACGGCCTCCTCCCTTTCACTGGGTCGTTTTGACACCTGCTGGTATGATGCACCTGAGATTTCAGGGGGCAAGGTCAACAGGCGTTGTGAGGTGGGGGCAGGTGGTGGTCATGTTGACGTTAGTGAAGCAGTGTGAGGCTAGAGGGTGAGGGGCCCCGACCAGCCTGTTTCTGGAGAGAATGAGGGCCGGCTGGCCAGTCCCTGGCGAGGGTGAGAGCTGGGTAGCCAGTCCCTGGCGATGTTGAGAGCCGTGCGCAAGGCCAGGATGGGGTTCGTTAGGGTTAAGGGCTGTGCACCATGGTCCTTACGTTCACGACTACCCCGCCTACTGTAATAACACCTGCACAGGTCAGCCGTACCAGCTACCGCGTCTTCACCTGCCTCTTCAGGCCCTTCCAGCACGCGCGCGGTCACGCACGTGCGCACAGGATCCGGGGATAGTCACCACTGCAAAAGGACCCCAGCCCACCACACACACCCCTACGCTTGAGCGGCAGGTCTGAGAATACCCTCCAAATTAAGGGTTTCTGTAAAGGTGTTAATATCCCTGCAGCCATGCCGCTGCCTTCAGGAATGTATGCATTGATTTTATTAATAAGTTTTATGTGTGGGACGCGGGAGGAGCGCCAGCCATCTTGGCAGGTGAAATTGGGAGGTGATGATGGGCATGGGGTAGGTGGGTGCAGCGGGGGATGGGGAGTAGAGGATAACGATTATCCTGCCACGTTGATAGTGGTTATTACGGTGAGTCCTGATTGCGCCCCAGGGGGGAAGGGGGGCAGGTTTAGTAGCACGCTTGTATTTAGATATGTGTTTGTGTGTGTACATGTGTATGTTTGTGGTTAGTTACCTGTTTGTACGTAACACAGGCCCCCAACACCGTCCTTATGGCAATCCACTAACGACTTTCTTCCATCATAAACACCAGCCACTAATCACCCCTTCACTGCATTATCTCATAATCCAGCTTTCTACTTCCCCTGTGGTATTAACCCGCTTTCTCCTTTACACTAATAACATACGACACTTCCAAATGCTTTTGCAGATTCCGAATAATTACAATCCATTAATGTCTCTGTCTCTTCTAAATTCTCTCAGGTTAATAACGCATGATCCTACACCATTAAATAAGACTGCCCATCCGTCAGAAATTTATCGTAATCAAAATGTGCAGAACGATTCTTTTTTTCATTGATGATTTTATCACTTTCCTTCCTCTGGTCGTTAGTGACACCGGCCTGCACTTCAGAGGATCACCAAGATCTCTCCTCGTGCATCTTCCAGCAATACGTGCCCACAGCCAGTGATCCAGTGGCTTGCACTTACCCTCCAGTGTATTTTGACTTTCATCTCTGAAAGTTCAACAAACTCGGTGCATCCCTCACTCCTTCAGTACCCTTATTGTTATGGTATTTGGGCCCTGGGGATCTAGTCTTAGCAGGTTCTCTGACAATTTAAAATTAGCCTTAACATTAGCCCCTCACTTCATAGTTTTATCCAGCCTTTGTCCTTTCGGATCTCCTCCGGAGGTTCTGTATTCTCAGTTCCAAACCCTGACTGAAATATATGTTCCAATCACATGTATGTATTCTTCACATTTATATCCCCTTTTCATATGTCTTCTTCACATTTATGTTACCTTCACATGTATGTCTCTTTCATATGTATGTGCCCTATACTTGTATGTTACCTTCTCATGTGTACCACCTTCATATATATGTCCCCTCCACATGTATGTTGCCGTCACATGTATATCACCCTCACATATTTCTTCCTCATTCTGTAAGATATGCCCATCATCGGCCCTTATCCCAATAACGGTCTCGTAAGATTTTGTCGTCTCTGATAAGATAATGAGACATTATAGGATTAATGAGACATTATAGGATTAGCCTTAGTCTTCTTAATAAGTTGTTCCTTACTCAATTATTTCTAGCTCATCTTATTTTCTGAAGTTATTGCGTGTTTGTTTGCTTGTGTGTCTGTTTGCATCACATCCCACTAGAACGACAGATATGAAAGGCTTTACAGTACTACCTCTGAAATAAAGATGCGATGTGCACAATAAGAGAGAACACGTGAAACATCCGGGGCCCAAGATTCAGCACCTTGCCAGGAATAATGTTTGTGAGTGCACTGGACTCTTACCATAATGTTTACTGGACCAGCCAGGCTGTTGGGGGCTGTGTAGGCCTGAGGGCTGCGGCTTTCTACAGCTTGGTCAACCAACGACCTAATCCAAACAGCCTTGGCCCAGCCTGGGCTGTGGAGGTGAATACCCCCATAGACTTCACCAGGGATTACTATTTGTGATACCAAGAGTGAGCTTTACACTTGAGTTGCTGTCTCTTAACTTTGTGAAATGTCACCGTATCTTTACGTACGTGTACACGCGCGCGCGCGCACACAGCCTGGGTCGTATCTCCCATATTTTGGGTACGATTTGTCTTTTGTTCCCTCCAGTGAGGTGACCAGTCTTGACCTGTGCACCTGAAAGGTCAGATATAAGCTATAGACATAGTTGGCTTCATCATGAGTCGAATGCATTGTGTGTTACATTACGGTACATACTTCGTGGGTTGTGTTATACACCGGTGTAGTATATAGCCGGAGACGCCAGCCACCTGTTGGTGTGGTGCAGGAGAGCTGGAGCCGGGGATTACTTGGCAGCCACATGTGGTTCTCCTAGTGATAGTGATGGTCTGGTCGTGGTGGTACAGGTACTGGTGGCGGGACTTGCGGTTGCTTGCGGTCGTTCAGGTTTCTGTGGAAGTCGTGGTTATTACTACTTTCCCCATGCCGGACCTTACTTTATGTAAGGGATGGGTGGGCCAGAGGGTTGGTGGCGGAGGAGACTTGATTTATGGTGAGAGAAAAGGACTGTGCCTGATGGTGGTGGTGTGTCGGGCGGAGGAAGACGTATGTCTCCTGCACCATATTGCTTGGTCAGTACAACTTATGGTTGTGTACTCATGTGCAGAAGAGGGTTGGAAACCTCACTACGTGAGAAATTTGGCTTCGTTTGAGGTTAGATATTTTCCTTCAGAAGAGTTTACGTATTTTTTGATAACTTTCCAGCTTTTTGTGTTATCTTACCATATGGCTCCCTTGTCCTCGTTTTCCCTGCCTTCCCTTGATCCATAAGGCATCAAGGGAAGGGAAAGTTCAGAACATTATACCCCAATGTTGTACTCAGAGCGCAAACAGAGTGTATGACTGTAATGTATAACGTTGAGGACATGGGAAGGTATGTTTGTACATCATGGAGTGTGCCTTATACTAGTACAGGAGGAAGGGTCACGTAGAGTTGTGTATTACCTTCACCATACGCTAGTCCTGAAGGTGGCAGTCCTCGCTGGTTCCATTCACCCTTCCCATGTATTACCTCTTATACATGTGACCTCTTCTCTGACACCCAGTGACCTCATTCCCAGAGGTCACCTGGGGTGGTGCTCTTCCCCTAGCAGTGTCCGCCCTTGACCCCACTGTACACGTCAGGATGCACGTCCTTGCCTGCGTGCAAGAGCCAGTCCGTCACGGTGAGAGACTTGATGGAGTGAACTCTGGCGGCGTTAAGGTGATGCAGCCGAGGCTGTGGTGGAGGTGATGCTTCTGCCAGTGTTGACGATGGAGTCGCAGTAAGCTCGTGTGGAGACCGGCAAGACGGGGAATACACCAGTAATTAAGACATGGATGGATCCCCAGCCGCGCATTATGATCTGGAAATAAAAGTATACACGAGTCACACCCACTGGCTCGGAGGATATCGTGTCTGAGATGTTGAGGCGAGATGCGACAGGGATGAGCTCTGTCGTCTTCCAAGGAGGGGAGTGATGAGGCGAATTACACGCTGCTGGAGCATGAACAACGCCGGGCGTGGTGGTGTTGACCCCTGCAGGCTGTGCCGGCGGCAGTCGCTCCTCCTGTGTCCCTCTCAACAACCACTTGTTGCTCCAGTGTCTGGAGGAGGGAGGGAGAGTCGTGGACACTGAACCCTCGACAGGTCGTATGTATCGCCCCTCGTGTCATCAGAAATTAGCGCATTTCTTTTGCCGAAGCGAATTTGCAAAATGTTACTACCTATTTTTGGTGCATGTGAATGGTGCTGTGGGTGTGAATTGTGAGGGGTTAACTCTAGGGCGGGTCAAGGTAACGCAAGATGTGCGGGAGTTCAGTAGTAGGTCGTGAAGTTTGGCCCAGGGAAGGCCCGGGGCTGTTCTGTGACGTGTGGAAACCTTGATGACAGCTAGGCTCAAGGGCCTCACTGTGGCCAGGACATTCACTGGAGAACAGGGAATCTGAGGGAGCGGTTAGACATGTGTTTTTGTACAGGTGAGACAAGGTTGCATCACCCCGGGTAGTTGGTACACTTTGTCCTTTAAGCTGGTATTGAGACCCTTCCTCTACATATTCGAATATGTATATTCGTCTAGATGAATATATTAGTCTTAATGAAACCGTAATTAAAAGCCAACGACTTATGTGAGACGCTGTTTTCTGGTCTGTTGGGAATCTTCTTTTTGTCTCCAGTGTAGAAAACGAAGATCCGGTTTTATGTGACCTGCAGCACCGAGGTGTCTTTATGACGCGTTTGTGTGTGTGAAATTGTTGACCTTGTGTGTCAGAGGTGGATGGGTCGCCCGCCTCACCAGGGAAGGTAGAGTGGTGAGGGTTAGCAGTGTAACAGGGAATCTACGGTGACACCATGGCGGGCTGATTAACATGACCGGCGCCTTAAAACCGGCTTGTATCGGAAATTCCCTTCGTTTGGAGATATTTTTTTCTCTCTCTCTCGTGTGTGTACCAGTTATCCATATGTGAGGTTATTGCTGGATCCGGGTAGACTGTGATGATGTGGTTGTATCAGGATGAGTCACTCAGTGGTTCACAGAGGTAGAGCTAGTGTTTTATGGTGTGACGCTTGGGTTACAGGGACACCGGCGCTGTGTCCTGAACCCTGGGTGTGCAGGGTGAGTGATCACCTCCTCTCCCTCTCGATGGTGGTGTAGCGTGCAGTGGTGGTGGGTTGGCCGGGCTGCATAGCAGGCAGGAGCAGGAGGATGCTCGCTCGTCTCCCACGTCGCTACTGCACCTCATCCTGTACGTACGGTTACCCTCTGTCTGGTGAGGGTGTCTTCTGTGTTATGGGATAGTCTCTTTGTGAAAATGATAACAATAATCATAATCATAATAGTAAATGATCATAAAACGAATATAGTGAGCGTAATTGCAGCTAGAGGCTGAAACTATACAGACAAAATGCCGACAATAAAGACAGTAAGACTCGTAAAGTTTGGGTGTGAATGGTAAACAAACGGTCTTGAGACGAGAACTGGGATGGTTCCGATGCTGTTGCTGGTCCAGCTGGAGACCTGGGATATCTGATGACAGGAGGTGAAAGAGGCGAGACTGGCGTAGTTACTAGCTTCCCGATCTGCTGGATGAAGGCCAGGTGATGGCAGGAGAGAGTCCAGAGAGGACCATTGTTTTGAGCGCGTCATTATAGGTTCCGTACCCTTTTTTTGTACCTTTGCTAGGGGGTTCCTGCTGACTGTTGGACTGGGAGGAAGACCACGCTACGGAGGAACGCATGAGATTAAGAATAATGAAATGAGTTCATGTGTTCATGACTTCATTTGCAGGGAGTCCAAGTGTCTTAAGTCTGCAGAGAATTTGATGAGGGTGTTGACTTGTTCTTACCAGCTTAGTTTGTGGTCGGGAGTGACAAGGAGAAGCTTGTTGGACTGAACAACCTGGAGGGGGCTGAGGCCATGTGTTACATACAGCAGGTGTAGGACACTGCTGGAAGCGAGGCCGACGTGCATGACCACAGTCTTCGTTTGGTTGATGATGACATTATTGGCGGTGGTCCAGCTGTTGAGGGTGTTGTGTGGGGACGATGTTGCTGGGAGAGTTGAAAGCAACACTGACACCATTGATAGAATCATCGACGTACTTCATCCAGCACGTGCCTCCACCAGGGTGTCATCCAGCACGTGCTTCCACTAGGGTGTCATGTACAAGGTTGATGTAGCACGGGGTCAACCCATTGTTAGTGCCCTGCGGTGTATCCTGTTATGTGCTCAGCTGACCCAGGTCCTGCAGGTACCTGTCAAGCTGCTTCCACATCGTCCTCTTGATGCATCGCCAACTTTTCCAGCGACCATAACCCGGGAGGGCCTTGAGGAGGGAAAGTACCTGACCAGTCCTTCCATCTAGCGTGAAGATTAATTTTATCTTCATAAAAACTTCTCTTTTTCTACAGTGGTCGCAGGACTGTACCACTCTTAAGGGTCATTCCTAAGACCAGATTTAAAGAGTCGTACCGTCTTGGTCAAGAGGTCAAAAGACCAGATGAGAAAGGTAGAGGATCACTGTGTCATCCTAAGTCAGCATCTGACCGTAGCTCCTTACTGTACACTATAAGATACACAGTAATTGGCTTACAGGGACCATTGATTCTGTACAGACGCTGCGTCGAGGTTTGTGTCTGATCCAGACCATCGTATGTGGACAGGCCATTGGCCTCACACGGGTTGGCGAGGGTCGTGCCGTCTGTGGCGAGGTCAAGGACAGTTGATCTCCAAATTTTTGTTTTCAGTTTCTGTCCCAGTTAGACATGGTTGTCTTCCTAGTGACACCCTCCCACTGCAAACCCACCTGATTCCAAAATTACCTGTCCCGTGCTGTGAACATAACATTGATGGAAGGTCATTATTTTTATATATACGTATGTCGCGTTACCGGACTCCGCTTGCATATGGTTACACTAAAGTTACCCTCAGCGAGGTGTGTCTTCGTCAGTGGGCGAACATGAGTGCACAGCCTGAGGAACGTCTCGACCCCAAGTTTATTATTATTTCTCAGCCGCCGGATGTAGCGCATCCTTGAAGCTGCAGGAGCACCGTAAAAGTGGTCCTGGGTTTATAACACCCACACGCACGCACGCGCGCGCGTGTTGTAATGAATTCTTTTAGAGCAGTTCATTAAGTAAACGTCAGCAATTTCCTGTGTCTATAAAAACCTTTTGAGAGGTATAATGATAATTTATTTAAAGTCTTTCCTCTCGTTTTTTGTTTCATATATATATGACATTACCATAATGGATGACGTTGTGTAACGTGGGCAGAATAGCCTAGACTTCCCTCATGTTGCCAGAAGACTCGGTAGGGGATACGAACCCCGGGACTGGGAACCACTGTGGTCGAGGGTAAATGGAAACATCAACCCAGGGTGGGCGTCTGCAGGAGTGGGCGGCCGTGGGTGGCGGAGCGTGTTGCACTAACCCCACCCCAGCCCACCCTAGCCCTACCCTACGCCCGCACTTTCACTCTCACCATCACCACAGCCCTTGGCCGCCCTCTTCCCCCAGCCCTGTGGGCTGTCCTTGTCGTGAAATTACTCCAGGTAATCATCCCATTAATCATCCATTACTCCACAGAGAACCCGTGTTGTTTAAGTCTTTCATGCTCTCAGACGCAAGTGTTGAACATTTGTGTATTTGTTTCATCCATCATCTCATGTCTGAACCCATTACTATTCTCATTAATGATTACCTGACTGGTTACCTTATTAACTGTCCCTTGACATTTCATTGCTTCAGTAGTAGCTTACTCGCTCTTGCCCGACGTGTTTCATTACTAGCCTCCCAGTTCACCTGTGTTAAGGAGCAGTTGACCTTGCCATCTGCAAGCCAATTTAGCACCTCTGTAAATGCCCCCACGCACAAGCCAGTGTAGCACCCCAGTAACTGCTCTATACATGATCAAATTACCACCCTGGTAACTGCCCCCATGCACGCACTAGTTACCACCCCAGTAACTGGCCAGTACATGACCCAGATTAACACCCCAGTTATTGTCACATACACATGTCAGTTTACCACCCCAGTAACTTACCCACACACACGTGCCAATTTACCACCCCAGTAACTGCCCCATACATGAGTCAGTTTACCACCCCACTAACCTCAGAAACACTCAGAGTGGTAATTAAGCTCATCCATGGCCCTCAGAAACACTCAGAATGGTAGTTTTCTCGCATCACTAATTACCAAAACGTTTTCAATCGAGACCCGCCCCATTGACGCCCAGTTAACCACCCCAGTAACTGCCTCATCCACAGGCCAGTTTGACCAGACTCTTAAAGGTCAGATCATTGGCTAGGCCATCAGAACCAAGAGCCATACCGTCGTGCACAAAAGGTCATATGGTCGTGTTTGGTGAATGGTCGAACAGTCGTCGTAAGCTTTAACTACCCAATTGGTCATTCTCCAAGTAGCCCATTTCCCTCCGGATGTAAATAACATAATAACAAACATACGGAAGATTACGCATTACCATACATCTTGCTAATCTGCATACAAGTTGAACTAAGTCATACACATGTAGTGCCGTACAACACATTGTATATCCTGTATGGTTACTGAACATAGGACTCGCTCCATTGATCAGTCAGTCTGTTTGAGGCCGCGGCCCACTGGCCTACGTACCCGGTAATGCCTGGCTGGTCACGTACACTTCACAAATATTTACCCGGTAAATTCTCGGTATTTTTTTCCCTGTCGCAAGTCCAGAAAGATCTGAGTACTTGCTGGCTGAGCATTGAACGCTGGAAGGCCCTGGGTGTGTATATTGTTCTGTCAAAAAGTCCCTTTCTGCTGTATGTTTTTTGCTGAGCTTTGTGCGTCTATCACTTTAGTAATACATTATATACCAGAGTATATTGGGTTTCAGACCATTAACATTTTATGTATATATATATATATATATATATATATATATATATATACACAGAAGATAATGCGGTCGAATACCATCAGGTCTCGTTTGGTTACCCCGTGTGCTCCCGTATTATAGATGCCCAGATGTAAGGAAACACACGTGGTCACATGTTACAACATAGCTGAGCCAGGATTTAATTTTCTCATGTTTTGAGATTCGTTATGTTAAGCTTACTGTTACGTGGGTATGGCTGAGAATGATGTTCAGAAAGCTGTTATGTGCCGCCCGGTCATCACCGCTAATAGTGATTCTCGCCCATCACTGCAGCTGTCTTGTTCTTGTCAGCAGAATTGTATACTTCGCACATGCTGGTTAACGAACGCAGAAATGGTGCGAAAATGATTAAGTACTGCGAATCGTTCATTCTAGTTCTATGCTGCCTGTGTTCAGCATAGGGTGACTCCAGACAGCATAGGCAGACCCCCAGGCAGCATAGGCTGACCCCAGGCAGATGCCAGGCTGCATATCTAATCCCTGGAAATTTCAGTCTTACCGTGTATCAGGTCGCACTTGACAAGTTCTCGTAATCAAGAAACTTAACGGAAACTTTGACGAGCTTCCTCAGTTCCAGGATATAGGTAGAGTTTACCGAGCCGCCGTAAACCGTCACACAGAAACCTCGCTCCAGGTTTGTTGAGTTTGTCAAGTCGTAGTAAACTTTGACTCAGGACCCTGGTTTACCAATCCGCGTGACCCCTGTAATCCTTTTGCGCTACCGCTCACAGGATGAGCATGGGGTGCACAATAAATTTGCCAGGGACATCGGCACAAATCAATCAAATTAAATCTTAAACTTTTACCCGGATCCAGGTCTCTAATGTGTGTACGGTAAACTATGGGAACTCAGGGTTCAAGTCTTCCTAAGTTTATCCAAGCTTACAGTAAACTCATACCGAGAACCTTGGGTCCGGGTCTTTCGCAAGTTTACCAGGCTCTTATAAGCTGCCATATTGGGGAGGTAATGCCCCTTGATTACACCTTCCCCGGGGGATTTATGTACACACAGCGGGTGAATGAGGTGGGTTTCCGTAGTGGCCATTGGGAAGCCAGTTTCCACGGATCCCCCCCCCCCCCGTTATGTATTAATCGCCCACCTTGATTTCGAAAATCGCCAGATGTAATGATGAAAGTCCTCGTCTGCCTGGGTGATTTCTTTTCTTAAATTCGTTTTCGTCTTCAGATTATACTGCAGGCAGTGGCGGTGTGTGTGGCACTCTGCATGGTGCTTCTCATGGTAAGGGCCACTTGATCATGCAGTCATCCCTCCCTACGGCGTTGGCTGGTCTCTTAGTGTCATGCGTTCCGTGTCATCCTCAGTGGCTGGCCTGTGCTTGTGGTGTAGGGCTTTGCATGCCTGACCTTCAGGATAAGATCTGATGTATGCTTTTATTTCTGGCCGAGTTTCGCGAACCTGTCTTGGCATCCGCATGTCATGATTGCGTGTCATTGGTACTTTATGCCTCAAGGCGCATGTGTCATGATACGAGTGTCACGGGAACGTGTCATTGGTAGAGTGGTAGGCCTGTGGCTCAGGTACATGTGTCACGGATAATTATTTAGTTAACTTTACGGGTTTTTAGGTCTTAGTGGCGCACGTGTTGGAGGTCCTTCTTCTGCGGGTACGGATGACACGTGTACGTATAACACGGATACGGATATCACGTGTTACGCACGTCACTGACGTCACCTTGTGATTGCAGGCTTTGCTACAATTTCTCGATCTACCATTTTTGAGATTACTCATATCCTGTGTCCTCGAGCTGGAAGATGAGGGTGTCGGGTAATGCCAGTGTTCGTTTGTCTTGATGTGTCCCCAGGATCGCCAGTTTCCAGTGTGTAGCTTTGCTGCGCCGGCTGGAAGACCGGTCAGTCTTGGTGGGCTGAGGGCCAGACTCGCGCGTCCCTACGTGTGTTTACATTCCTTGTGATTCAGACTTGACTCGCTAGTCAGTAGCCTTGCTTAACCCTTGTTCTCAAGTTCTTGTTTCCAATCACTCGTTTATGATTTAGGTCTTCCTGTGTTTCATTGAGATCATTCATTTTGTCCGTCCTCATCATTATGTAAAAGATAAACCAGTACATCCCATCGTGTGTGTGTGTTCTCTCTTTCATCTTCCAAATTGTTGCATTATTGAATGAGGCTGGATATTAGTATGGTTTAGTGAGACGGCACATTGTATCACTTACTGTCATTGGTGTACAAATTTTTCCACTTTCTTAGAAATGTATTTTTTCCTCTAGTGTTTGCTCCCTCCCTCTCCTTTTTCTTTTCATCCCAGGCCTAGCTTTGGCGATGACACTTCGTGACAGGAGCCATTGTGACAAGAAAGAAAGAATGAAAGAAAAAAGTTCGAAGATGGAGTCGAGGCCTCCGTCAGTAAGTTAAAGCTGAGATACTTCCTGAACTGACTTACTAGTGCCATTCTGGACACATTCATCCACATAGTGACTCACCAGTGCCACCCAATGACTCACCAGTGCCGCCCAATGACTCACCAGTGCCGCCCTGCACACATTCATCCACCCAATGACTCACCAGTTCCACCCTACACACATTCATACCCCCAATGACTCACCAGTGTCACCCTGCACACATTCATCCACCCAATGACTCACCAGTGCCACCTTACACACATTCATACCCCTAATGACTCACCAGTGCTACCCTACACACATTCATACCCCTAATGACTCACCAGTGCCACCCTGCACACATTCATCCACCCAGTGACTCACCAGTGCCACCCAATAACTCACCAGTGCCACCCTGAACACATTCATACCCCTAATGACTCACCAGTGCCACCCTGCACACCTTCATCCACATTGACTCACTAGTGCCACCCTGCACACATTCATCCACACAGTAACTCACTAATACCACCCTGGACACATTCATCCAAACACTGACTCACCAATGCCACCCTGGCCATGTTCCTCCACACTCTGACTCACCATCATTTTCTGAACGCTATCATTCATAGGCAGAGTTGGTTGGGTATTGGTCCCTTGGGTGAACCTTCGCTCGTTTTATCCTTCCTGATCTCAACGTTGGACGACACGTCATCAAGTCAGAGTGCACCTCGCCTCCACCAGAACCCGACTCAGGATGAGGACATTCCTGTCGCTTGCTTTTCCAAAAGTTTCCTGGATTTTCAGCAGTTTGGTGAGCCTTGGTCGCGTCACTGATCCTAACCTTAACTTTGGAGAGGAAGTAGAAACGCCACTTTATGCTTGGCCACACACACACACACACACACACACACACACACACACACACACACACACACACACACACACACACACACACACACCTTCCATCGCTTGAGAGCCGGATTTTGATCAGACTTTGTTTTGCTGCTCGTATCAGTCTCATGATGATGGAAGAGTACGAGTCGCTTGGGTACATCTATCCTTACTTACGTACCTTAAATATCCTGAACTTGAACTTACAGTTACGGAGCGTTCAAGGTGATCATGGTAGATTGGAACCAGACTTGGGCCGGGCCTGCTAGTTGGCCCAGCCTCGCCTCTATTCGTCGTCACTCCGGCAGACGTGTGGCCCCCATGCCCAGCCTGATCATTTGTTTACAGTCGTCACATGTACTTGCTTAGCTTTGAATTTTAATGACACTCGGTGAAATGATTCTTCGCTTGGATGAGTCAGTCAGTCAGTCGCTCAGACCTGAGGTCGAAGCAGAACTGTGCTGTGCGGCCATAGCTCGTGATGTTCAGACGAAGATCCGCATCGCCCACTGCTGATTTCTAGCTTTGCTTCATCATGGAGGGTTTCTGTGAGTCTTGTTTGGCTGTCTCATATTCGTCTTTTTTCTCAGCACAGGTTAGGAAATGGAGGTGGGTGCCGGTGTCACTCTCGCGGCATTGCAGACTGTGGCACCTGATCATCGGCTCTCCTGAGTGACACAAGGAATGTGCTCAGATCAGCAGAATGTTCTCTTTGGTCAGGTAACGTGGCTAGGGGGAGTCAGGTCGTGGCCACATGCCTCGTTGGCCAGGTGGGAAATTGAGTGGGCTGCAGATGGAGCGACACCCCCGGCTCTCAGAATCGATCCCTTGTCCCGTTTCCTCTGCTGAGCGGGAAGTGAGGGACCTGATTGGTCCACGCTGATTATATTTCTAAAGAAAGGTTGGGTAGTGTGGGTACGTGGAATCCCCTCCTCCCTGCCTCACCATTTCTTCGGAAGTGGTTCATGGCTGGTGTGTTTTTGGGGTATGGTCAGGCCTCCCCCCTCCTCCCCCCGAGTGATAGCAGAGGCGGTGGTGGATGTTGTAGCAGCCTGGCACGTGATGACATGGCTAGTGAGGAACGACTTGTGTTGGTACTGTCACTGACGCCTCCTAATTAGGTGTCAGGAAGACCTGGAGAAGGTTGGAGGCGATGGTGAAGTGTGTGTGTGGGGGGAGGGGGGGGGGGGATGAGGCCTGGCAGTGTCCACCTGGGGCACACGCCCTCCCGCTCACTCACCCTTTCACTGCACACACTGTGGGAGGACGGGCAAGGTCGCCTCTAGCCTCGCCCTCTCCGACCTCCACAAGTACCACGGCCTCCAGCCTCACCCGCCGGCTCCTGCTTCCTCCTCCTCCTCGTCCGCCGCCGCGTGCATCACGTCCTCCAGCTAGCCTCTCCTGACGGTCGCTCCTCCACAACCGCTCTCAACATCCACCACACCTGCTGCCGCTTCCACCACCAGGCCTCTCACTTTTTGAGGCCGGCTGTACCCGCAACACCTGGGCCGCCTCTCTTCTCTTTCACGCCATCACTTGATATCACCACCTGCGCTTCCACTGGATCCAGAACTACTACATCACCACTGCCTTCATCCAGTCTTGCACCCCACCATCCACTACATCCACCACACTGACATTACCACCAGTGGTTCTAGCCTCACCCATCATGCACCATCTACAACACCAGCGGTTCTAGTGTCATACACATCATGCACCACCTGCAACACCAACGGTTCTAATGTCTCCATCATGCACCACCTACAACACCAACGGTTCTAGTGTCACTCATCATGCACCACCTACAACACCAGCGGTTCTAGTGTCACACCCATCGTGCACCACCTGCAACACCAGTGGTTGCGTCAGCACCTGCAGGAGGTGCAGCAGCAGCGGTAGCGGGGGCGGAGATCAGTACAAAATGTGCCAGACGTCCTTGAAGGGCCGGCCGCCTGGCACCCAGTGCCAGGGGTGACCAGTTGGTGGAGAGTGGCAAACCTGCCCCCCCCTCCCTCCTTCAGTTAGAACTTGTCTTATTGGGGTCAGGTTCTACTGTGTCATCACCCCAAGACACCCTCCCCCCCCCTCCCTCCGTCACATGTATTTATATCACTTGCCACTATTGAATCACCCTTCCCCCCTCCCTCCCCGCCGTCAAGCTTCCAATACAGTACCCTAAGCCACCTTACCTTCACCCATACTGTGGCACAAGAAGGAAATGCCAGCTATTGATCATGCTAAGATGCTGTTGCATTACACTAAACCACCACTAGTTTGCCTCATGCCACCAGTGCCTCATCGCAAGCCACCATAACCTTACCCCAAGCCACCATTGCCTTACCTTACCCCAAGGCACCATTGCCTTACCATAAATCACCCGTCACCTTGGCTGGCCTCCTGCCATGACGTCACGCTGGGATTGATTGTTGGCGGGCACGCTGCTCATACTGTCAGTCCTAAGATTATCACCATTACTGTCAGGATTATGCTGCGGCTCGTAATACGATTATCGATAAAGATTATTGCAGATAATTTTATGTGTGTTGCACGTAAGGTGCTCCAGATAATCTTTATTGTTGTCCACGGTGTTTTTGAAGCACTTGTGCACACACAAAGTTATGAAGAACCCTAGTGCTAAGAACGTAGCAGAACCCTTGTATGGTAAGGGCGATTTATATCTAAGTCATACGTTTGAGTGTCACCTGGTTGTCTATTTTCTGCCCAAATTTAGTTCATTATATCTGTGGGTATTTTTCGTACGTATTTTTTGCCTGTTGTCTCCTGTATTTGGTTCGTAATATCTGGGGATGTTTTTCGTTTGTCTTTGTTGTCTGCCTGTCTTCTTTTCGTAACTGATGTGGATGTATTTACGTTCCTCTTTCCGTTTAAGCTGGTCGTATACTCCTGGAATTCGGCAGGACGACCTTCATGTTCAGGGCTAATGTATCTGGGTGAAGCAGGAGGTGAGTCACGGAGACCCGCGCGTCTCTCTCCGGTGTAGCAGACAAGAGTTGTGATTCAGAATATGCGATCTCGAGCTGTGCCAAGTCAGGAGACGGAAGATAACGCGAAAACTTCTCAAGTGTAGGAAATGGAAGAGGTACTACAGCGGCTGATCCTCGTGTGGTTGGTGTACATACAGAAACTACGGGGAGCAGCGACTAGACTTGTATGCATCTCGACCTCTGTCCACCCGAGTACTCGTTGTATATAACTTGTGTGTTGCATTTGATCGAACTGGACGGTACGATTCACTGCGTCAGGACGGAGCCAGGTTGATTTTTCGATTACGTTTGTCGCAGTGGGTTCGTTATTATTTATGATGAAACATTGTGTTGCTCCGTCAGTCGCGAGGATGTGTATCCACGGGCATTACTCCCATTCTTGCTTCTTGCGCCCATTATATGACCTTCCTTCGTACATATGGTTAAGAAAAAAAAGTATCTTCCCGGGTGGGTCCGATGAATTTCGAAATGATCAATACGACTGTTGTTGTCTGAGTAGGGCTGGTCAGCGTGAATGTAACATATGCTCCTGATTATGGTTGCTCCACTTCATAGGTATTTCCATCGAATTATGAAATCAATTTAACATATATTATGGACAATGACATGAAATGTCGTGAGCAATCGATACATTAAAATGTAAGCAGTGCTATTAGTGCGAGGCCAGACCAATGGGCATGTCTCAGAATCCTTCGTCCGATATGTCATATTGTTTCATACAAAAATTAGGAAGATTTTTTTTACAGTTAATACGTTGTAATATTGGACTTAATGCTTGCATTGGGAAAAAAAACGTATTTAAGGTACTGTATTACTGCTTGCATGGCACCTCGTTGTTCCTCATGCACACGAACAGGTGTTGTATGGTTATGTTCACAAGTTTGGATTTCACTTTCCAGCCTTTGGGCACCGTTTGGGAGAGAGCTGGTGACGCCTGAGGGCGGGACTGCAGCTCGTTTTCTACCGTAGAGAGTTGGACGTGTGGGTGCAGTTTGCTGTATCATGACGACGGGTGTCATGTGCACACCAGCACCGGGCGACCTCCCCTCCCCTCACCCCCTCATATAGTAATGGGTGTCGCCGGTTTATTATGAGTGGACGGAGGACGGGACGACCCAGATAGGCTAGGCCACCTTCACGCACCATTACCACTGCCGCAACCACCACTTTCATACCCACACACACACACACACACCACTTGGAAATACTCATCTGGTAATGCATGAGTTTGATAATGTGATATAATAAGGATATGAAAATGTCAGATAGGGAACGGGACTCTAGAGAAGAGAAACAGTTGTAGAAACTACATAGAACTAAAGTCTTTAAGACCGTGAACTGGAAAATTTAGCATGTGACCCTCAGCTTCATATGACGTTGGCTAAGAGTTTAGATTTCCAGGTAGGAATGAGGTGGGAGACTCCTTCGATGGCGAGGACATCACAGTAGTGTTGGGGGACACGAGGATACTACGTGTCAGAGTAAACTTTTTGAAACTTGTTGCGGTCTTAGTGGCGTTCCATGGGGCTCGATCCTGGAGCCGTTGCTCTTCTTGTTCTGTGTAGATGATCTGCCAGGATGAGCCTCACGCTTGTGAATATGTTTATCGACGACACCAAGGTCATAGGGAGGGAGGGAGCAAAAGGTAATGATTTTATCAGCTTACACTGGGGAGGGAAGCCTAAACATTTGAACTCCAGTGTTGATTGGATACATGTTTGACGAAAATGAGCTCGAGTAAATGCAAATCAATGAGGACGGGATGCAGTTAAAGAGGCCTTAGTATGAACGATACGTAGCAGGTATTAAGCTGCAGAAATATATGCGTGAGGAGGACTCAGGAGTGGACAGTGTACCTAACCTTTTGCCGGAGTTCCAACTTAGAATGATAAAGGAGGCGGGGTATCTGCTGGTAAATGTTAGCATTGCATGCAGGTATTTAGTGGAGGAATGTCCTGTAAATTGTTGAGAGCGTGTGTTAGGCCGGAGGCGGAATGTGCCTCTCATGTTTGGTCATCTCACGTAAAGAAGCGCAAACAATTATAGCACAGTGACCAGAGCAGGACAGCAGAGACGTTGCTAGAACTGAGAATGACAGTTAGCAAATGAGAAGTTATAGAGGACATTTATTTGTTCAGTCCGAAAGAAAGAGGAGTAAGGGGTGATGCGATCATAACCTGAAGTTCCTCGAAAGATGCAGACTGAACAGAGGCCACATGGCATCTGGAAAGTCAAGAGGAAGTTTGTTAGAAGAAAATGTGAAGTCCTTTCATAGCATGTAAGCAACGGATGAAAGGAATATATTGTGGGTTGACGTTGCGAATGTGGACGGCACATTAAAGTTTAAAAAGTTATATAATAAGAGAAATTTTAAGAGATAGGGCTGCACGAGTCCCCCACTCCCTCCCCGTACCGTGTAGATAGGTAATTAACACACACACACACACACACACACACACACACACACACACACACACACACACAGGGAGGCATGTGTACACATATAGATACACGCCAGTCGCTGAACACAGTAGAGCGGGCTGTCAAAAGGCTAGTCAGGTATGTAGAAGAATTTAGGGTATAGAAAAAAAATGGTAATATTGTGTTAGTATGTGTGGCACTTGGTGAGGTCATGGAGGTGACTCTCGGGTCACGGGGTCACGGCGCAGCTGAAAGTGGAGGAATAGGGAGGAGGTGTGGGGTTGAGGTAGTGAAAGTGACAGAGCCAGGAGGCTGGTGGGTGAAAAACGTCGTTAAGATATTTGAATGGAGAGGGAGATTGCGAGGGGGAAGGGGGGAGAGGAGTGAAAGTTAGCCAGGAAGGGGGGATGGGAGGGAGGGGGATCATCGTAATAGTGAAGAGAGGCCTAGGGCTGGGTGGCGAGAGGGCTTACCAGGTGTGTTGAGATGATGGTGTGGGGTGTACGCGTGATGGGATGCTGGTGTTAGGTGATGGGAAGAGGGTAGACGTGTAGGGTTACATGCTGGTGTTAAGTGGTGGGGTGGTGGGGGGGGAGACATGTAGTGGAACGCCTGTTTGTATGATGGTGGGGACGAGATGTGTGGTGGGGTGTGGTTTGAATGACGCGGGTGGGAGTGGATATGTGGCGAGACGCAGGTGTAAATAACGGGGGTTGGGAACGAAATGTGTGGTGGAACGCAGGTGTAAATGATGGCGCGGAGAGAGAGAGAGAGAGAGAGAGAGAGAGAGAGAGAGAGAGAGAGAGAGAGAGAGAGAGAGAGAGAGAACAGAACGAGCTGTACGTGGCAGTGGACGGCACCAGAGGGATCACCTTCATCAGCAGACAACCACAGTAGTGGTTCTCTCTGCAGGAGTGGGATCAACAGGTGCTCAGCCTGACGGAGGCGACAGCTGGTGGCTGCGGCAGGTCCCTCTGCGAAATCCAACGTCTAAATGGAGTCCAAAATCTTCATTATTGATAAAAGCGACTCGACTCCTCTTTCTCGTGAACATTCTGTCGTTTAGTGAGGCTAGACGAGGAATGACGTAGTTTTGAGTTCCGACTTCAAGACTGGGCCACCATGAGTAAGATGGAACGCGTATCGACATGGCCCGGATTCTTCGGTCGTAAGGCGTCTGTACAGGTCAGACATGGGTTCGCCAGGCAGTTTGTATGTGGTGGGGTCGGCAACCGTGTATGTTCATCCTGACCAAGTTTAACACGTACGCTTTCGAGAGAGAGAGAGAGAGAGTTCAAGATTCTTGGTAAGTAAGTCTTGTGTCAGACAAGAGTGTGGGTTTCTGGGGTTTACAGCTATACATACACCCCGGGGAGGTGGATCCTTCTGCCAGAGGCTTTTGCACCAGGGCAGCACCAGGGGAAATGAAATACACACACGTATATATATATATATATATATATATATATATATATATATATATATATATATATATATCCCTGGGGATAGGGGAGAAAGAATACTTCCCACGTATTCCCTGCGTGTCGTAGAAGGCGACTAAAAGGGGAGGGAGCGGGGGGCTGGAAATCCTCCCCTCTCATTATTTTTTTTTTTTTTAATTTTCCAAAAGAAGGAACAGAGAAGAGGGCCAGGTGAGGATATTCCCTCAAAGGCCCAGTTCTCTGTTCTTAACGCTACCTCGCTAACGCGGGAAATGGCGAATAGTTTGAAAGAAAGAAGATATATATATATATATATATATATATATATATATATATATATATATATATATATATATATATATATATATATATAAAACGAGTAGTTACCTGGAGGTGCGACATCATTGTTAGCTATAGTGAACAGTCCTGTGAACGCGCTCCTTCCCCCCTCACACACACACTCGCGCACACACACACACACACACACACACACACACACACACACACACACACACACACTTGGAGTGTGACTCAGGCGTGAGTGTAATGAGTTATTCAGACGACTGTGTGTAGCATCTGCAGTTTTGTCCCAGTTATTGACTTTGTTTTGAGGAACAAGGGTGTTGAGGAGTCCGTCACACTTGTGTAGTTAAGATGGTTGTGTAGGTGGGTGGGGCAGACAGGCAGGTGGGAGGGGCGGGGGTTATTGACCAGCGTGTTGTATGGGTGGACACTGGACAGGGTAGGGGCTGGCGGAGGCCAGGTGGTGGCGTGGGTTGGCGTACTTATGAGCGGAGGTCCGCCAGACACGCCTGCACGGCACGCCGGTCGATACAACACGCCGCGCTCGCGCCTCAAGAGGGTGTAGGGGGTGGGGTGAGGCCTGCGCCTGGGAGGGAAAGAGGGCGTAGGGGCAAGGGGGTGTGTGTAAGGAGGGTAGGGGAGCTAAGTGTAGATATGGATGGAAGAGGGGTTATTTATGGAAGGGGGTGATTACGCAGGGGGTAGGGTAGTGTAGGGGTGAGTGAAGGAGTTGACGAGAGAGAGAGAGAGAGAGAGAGAGAGAGAGAGAGAGAGAGAGAGAGAGAGAGGGAACAGAGTTAGGGGTCAGCAAAGTTAAGGGAAGACCATGGGTAAGACGTGCGTGAGGGTGGAACCGTGTGCCTGGGAGAGGTGCTGGGGTGGGAGGTATGTGTGTGTGTGAGGGGGGGGCGGGTAGATAAAACTGTTGAAGTAGTAATATGGGGGCGACATGCGGGTAACTAGGTCGGAATGGGGTGGGGAGGGTCAGCTGGTGCCACGCCCCCGGACCCTCCTCCTGGTGGGGAGGGGCAGTTGGTGCCACGCCCCCGGACCCTCCTCCTGGTGGGGAGGGGCAGCTGGTGCCACTCCCTGGACTCTCCTGCTGATCGGTGTTGCGGCTCTGAGCCCTCCTCCTGGTAGGGAGGGGCAGTCGGCATCGCGCCCATGGTCTCTCCTGCTGGTTGGGCGGAACAGCTGGAGCCACGCCTCTGGACTCTCCTCCTGGTAGGGAGAGGCCGCTTAAGCCACGCCCTCTAGACAAGACCCTCCCACACTAGAGGTTGACACAGAAATTACAGTGGAAATTGCTACAATTTGACTCAATTAAAAAATTTTATTGTCATTTTACACAACAAATATTGTGACAACACGTGATGCTGCCCACGAGAAACATGCGTCACTCACGACTGTTATGTAAACGTGATCATAATGATAAGACAGTCACCTTCATCTCATTGATAAACAATACCTTTTACATGTGCATTATGCGTATCAGGTTATATACAGATAATTTTTCTGGTGGTTGAGGTTATGTGGTGGGCGTGGTAATGTGGTTTGATGTGGTAGGGCGTGGTGATGTGGTGGGCATGTTGAGGCCTTGGTATGGTACGACCTGGCGGTGTAGCAGCAAGCTAACAGAGGTCACTGACACCAGTAGATACCCTGCCACCAGTCAGTAGCTGCCCTCTTCTGCCCCTGGGTGGTGGCACACCTCTTCTGCCACCCCTGGGTGGTGGCACACTCCCTCTGCCACCCCTGGGTGGTGGCACACCTCTTCTGCCACCCCTGGGTTGCAGCATATTCCCAGCGCCCCCCCCCCCCAGCTCCTGCGTGCAGGAAAGGTAGAAAGCTGTGCGGCGCGTGATCCAACCCTGGCACGGGAGCGCAGACGCCACGCCTGACCCGGAAAGAGGAAGGAAGGAAGTAAGGCCAGTGGTCCGGGCGGAGGTGTGGGGGAGAGGGGGAGCTGTTGAAGCAACTGGGGGGGAAGAAAATAAGGAAAAGATGTTTATGAGAGAGAGAGAGAGAATATATATATATATATATATATATATATATATATATATATATATATATATATATATATATATATATATATATATATGTATATATATATATATATATATATATATATATATATATATATATATATATATATATATATATATATATATATATATATATATATGGTGTTATTGTTTGGTAGAGCAGGAAGGAAAGTCAGTGGATGCATTGCCCTCTCCGTGTACCCATGGTACCGGGATGTGTGTGTGTGTGTGTGTGTGTGTGTGTGTGTGTGTGTGTGTGTGTGTGTGTGTACCACTCCAGGGATGAAACCGCTGAAGCTGAACATGTGCCTCACAACAGCTGATCAGTGTGCCACGGTTAACACAGTACAGTGTACTGATCGATGGTACATGTTAACTAACGTACGTGTCAGAAAGATTAACGTGTTAAACATGCATGTCAGAGTAAAGGACTAACCTGCTACATCTAACACAGGTGGCTATACTGAACTAAGGTGTACGAGAGTGAAGGATTAACTTGCTATATTTAACACAGTCGAGTGTACCCAAGAGGAGCTATGCTCCGGTGTAAGTAACAGGTGTTCTCAGGCAGTGCAGGGTAGAGTGCCTCAGCAGTGCCAAGTGCCGCCAGACCCTCAGCAGTGCCAGACAATACAACGGTGACCTCCGCTGGTGAGGGGGTAGTGTACCCTTGGCACTACAGTGCAAGGAAGAGTCCAGGTTACGGGTATCGAACCTGTCCTGGTAAAGACGTGGTTGTCCTCTGTAGCCATAGTTGGCTTGTAACCTGAGCTCCCCCCCCCGCCCCCCACCTTACCCAACACACACCCATTAGACAATAGGGTACGGGTTTCCCCATCTATGGTGAAGGGGTTTGAGACTCACGCTCTCCCCCTTAGTTAACGGTTCGATCACCGGGCACTTTGTGTGTGTGTGATGGTGTGTGTGTGGTGGGGGTGAGGGGTAGGCTGTGGTGGTGGTGCTGTGTGGAGGCTTGGGTGGCGGCGCCCTGTGTGATGCGGGCCTGTGGTGGGTGGCCGCCGCCCCCGTCTCCGCCACCATCCCTAGGCAACGCCCACCGCACCGCGTGCCGCCCCTCACGCCGCCCGTGCGCCGACCCTGGCAACATCAGGAGGAGGAGGAGCCGCAGCACCAGCATCAGCGGAGGGGGTCATGTGGCCTGAGGGGGGCGGAGGGCCTGGGCAGCCGGCGGCGGGTCAGGTCCTGCTGCAGGCACAAGCACCTCCCCTCGCGCCCGCGCGCCTGGAGGCTCAGACACTCCGAGTTCGACAGTATAGGTAACGTTGGCTCCCTCCAGGGGGGTGCCTCCCTCACTTCTTCCCTCCCTCCTTCCCTTCCTGCATGATCACGTATGTTCTTGCTCAGAGCCACACGCTCATGTTGTAGTACCGTTCATAAGTCCCCGTGCTCACTGCATGCTGAGTGCAATTCTCCCTTGCTCATGTTCGTCATGGTAATAGCATGCTGACTGCCTCTTCATGTTCACTGCGGCTTTCCCGCGCTCATACTCCTCACTGCTCCCCCCCCCCCCTGCTCTTATATGCTGTATCATAGCTGTTTCCCCTCGCTCACTGCTTCTCGCTTATGGTCACTTGCTTTGATGTGGTCACTGTAAAGCTTGTTTACTGTTGTCATCGTCACTGCTGTCTACTCTTTCATAATGAGTCAGTCTTGTTCGCTGTGGCTTTTATCATGTTCAGTGTTGTTGATGTGTCATGATCCTTGTTGTTTTCATGTTCACTGTTCGCTCATCTTTTGTTTATTTTTCATTGTAGGTTTCTAATGACCGCTTGTTCTCATTTGTTCACCGTTGATTGTATACTCTAGCTTTTTGTTCATAATCACTGTTGTTCCTTCATGGTAACTTTGGTTCTTTCATGTTTCCTGTTGGTGTTTTTTCATGCTCCCTGTTGTGTGTCATGCGCCCTGTTGGTGTGCCATGCGCCCTGTTGTGTGTCATGCGCCCTGTTGGTGTGCCATACGCCCTGTTGGTGTGTCATGCGCCCTGTTGTGTGTCATGCCTCCTGTTGGTGTATCATACCTCCTGTCGGCCTGTCATGGCTGCAGGTGTTCCCCTGTGTTGTAGGTCCGCACGCTTCCCTCAGAACGTTGTACACTCAGTCAGTAGAACTCCTTCCTCTGGATTGCTGCAGTAGATCAGTTTACTTACGCATTAATACAGATATTTTGGTAGCCTGCTGGTGAACAGTTTACCAGTGTGTACAGTGAAACTTCTGAATATTTGCAGGTTCTGTGCACTTTACCAGAGAATTGATATGTTGAAAGCTGTTGGTTGTATGCAGGTAAGTAGTTTATCCATAGGTTAATACATTGCTAAGTATTGGTTGTAAACTGGTGAGCAATATGTTATTGAGTTAATGCATTGTGAATTGTTAGCTGTGAGCTGGTGAGATGTTTACTTGTGACGTAATACATTTAAGATTGTTGGTTGTAGATTAAATGATATTTTTCTTGTGAGGTGTCACATTGCAAATTGTTGGTTGTAAACTTGTGAGCGGTATAGCAATGTGTTGATACTTTGGAAAGTATTGGTGGTATAAATATAAATGTGAGAAGTATAATGTTGTATCAATACAGTGAAAACTGTTGGTTTTATCGAGTTAATCGGCTAATGTATAATTTTCATGAATTGTTATCATTTTTTTATTGTTTAAAGGTGATGTGTTTACAGATGAACAAAGATGATACATTTATTTTTTTTTCAGAAGAGTTGTATAGTGCCTTAATGAATTACCTTCAATATTGGCAGTGTATGACACTGATATGAATGAACTACTCCAGTGGTATTGTTTCTAAGCTGACTCCAGTGCTCTCGCTTACTGGAGACTCCAGTGATGCTATATTTTAGCTGACTCCAGTGATGCTGTGTTTTAGCTGATTCCAGTGGTGCTTTTTCTTTGCGAACTCCAGTGGTGCTTATTCTCAGCTCATTCCAGTCGTTCTGTCCCCTGGGTAACTACAGTGGTGCTCTCTGGATGGAGGGAGGCATGTGGCAGTGGGGATGGAGGAGTCGGATGTAGAGGAGGAAGTGCAGTATGGTCGGGCGGTGCAGCAGTCTACCATGCACCGAGGCCATGTGTGGCCGCATGACCCTCATCTCCATATAGTGATTAGACCTGGACTAATTAGTGTGTGTACACTGATGATGCTACACTAATACTGCTCACTGATGACATGTGAATGAGAAACTAAGACTGGATGGTAAGGATAGGGATGATGGATGTTAAGGATAGGGATGATGGATGGTAAGGATAGGGATGATGGATGGTAAAGATAGGGATGATTGGATGGTAAAGATAGGGATGATGGATGGTAAGGATAGGGATGATGGATGGTAAGGATAGGGATGATGGATGGTAAGGATAGGGATGATGGATGGTAAGGATAGGGATGATTGGATGGTAAAGATAGGGATGATGGATGGTAAGGATAGGGATGATGATGGGTGTAGTTATATTTTCATGCAAAAAACGAGAACTATTCCAGTGGTATAGAGAGTTCCAGAGTAATTGTTACACCTGTGGCAGTGGTTTATGGTGAGTGCTCCTCAGTGGGGAAGTGAGGTGCTCATACTTCTCCAGTGTGGGCGTAAACTGATGCTCCTCAGTGTAGCGTAAGGGGTGATAGTCGCCAGTGGGGGCGTCATGGGATCATCCGTGGCCAGACATACGAGAATGGGGCTGGCTGGCTGGCTGGCTGGCTGGCTGGCCGGCCAGGTCCAGACATAACAGGGATGCCCATTTTGAGGTCATCGATTACCCTCTGCCAGCCATGCCGCCCACCTTGACCTGATTCCTTGGGTCCATCCTCAGCTGGTGCAGTGTCCCTCCCCCATCCACCTGGTGTAGTGTCATTCCCTCCCCAGCTGGTGGACTGTCCTTAACTCCTCAGCTGGTGTAGTGTCACCCCCCCCCCAACTGGTCTAATGTCCCTGCCCATCAGGCAGGATGTCGCCCCCCCCCCCCCCTCAGCGTTGGCCGTCCCCATCTGATTCTGTTTCCTCCTTACCCAGCAGGTACTGAGCCCCTCCCCACCTGGCTGGTTTCTTGCATCTCCCCCAGATGGTGCAGTGTCTCTCCCACCCCAGCTAAAGCACTCCCCTTTCCTCCACAGCTGGTTTGATGATACTCCTTTACTCAGGTGGTGGAAAGACTCTTATCCATGCAGCTGGTGTATAGTCCATCTCTGCTTCAGGTGGTGCAGAACACCTCCCTTCACCTGCAGCAGTCCCGCGTTCTATCCTTGCCCGCCTAGTGTGCAAAGTGTCCCTGTTGCAGCTGGTGAAGTGCCCCTTCCCAGCCAGCTGATGCTATGTTTGTCCTCAGCTGGAGCAGTGTCCCAACTCAGGCTGGTGCACCATTCTACAACCCATCTGCTGCTGTGTTATATCCCCAGCTGGTGTGGTGTTCTTCCACCAGCCAGTTGTTATGTTCTGTCCTCAGCTGGTGCAGTGTTCTTCCACCAGTCTGGTGTTATGTCTTCAGCTGGTACAGCTCCTGACCATCTTTCAGCTGGTGCCTTCCTCCTTTCCCATTTTACTTTGCTGATGCCTACTTTTCACCCATCTGTTTCACAATCTCTTTTTTTCTTCTCATTTACCAATGTCGTTCGGTGTCCCACTCGCTGGTTTGTTACCGCACCTTCTGCAGCTGGTGTGGCCACACCTGCCGTGCGTGTGGGCGCCAGGTGTGTGCACACCAGTTGGCCGCGTCAGGGAAGTGTGGGACCTGGACCTGTAGTACGTGGGTCCAACGTGGTACTCACCTGCTGCTACTCTCCCCAGCCACTGTGGCATTTGGTAGTGCCTGTGGTCGCCAGGTGTGGCAACTTTCCCTCGTAACTACTGGTCTCCTCCCCGTCCCCCACGCCCACACTCACGCCAACGCCCACGCCCACGCGACGCAAGCGATCATGACCGCGCCAGGTATTTCCTGTCGACACAAGGTGATGCGGATGTATGCTGGAGGCCGCTCTTGTTTGTGGAATGTGCTGGTGTCGTGCCATAGCAGGTGTCGTGCCATAGCAGGTGTCGTGCCATAGGAGGTGTCGTGCCACAGCAGGTGTCGTGCCATAGCAGGTGTCGTGCCATAGCAGGTGTCGTTCCATAGCAGGTGTCGTGCCACAGCAGGCGTGGTGCCACAGCAGGTGTCGTGCCATAGCAGGTGTCGTGCCATAGCAGGTGTCGTGCCACAGCAGGCGTGGTGCCACAGCACTTGTGGTGCCACAGCAGGCGTGGTGCCATAGCAGATGTGGTGCCACAGCAGGCGTGGTGCCACAGCAGGTGTCGTGCCATAGCAGGTGTCGTGCCATAGCAGGTGTCGTGCCATAGCAGGTGTCGTGCCACAGCAGGCGTGGTGCCACAGCAGGCGTGGTGCCACAGCAGGCGTGGTGCCACAGCAGGCGTGGTGCCACAGCAGGCGTGGTGCCACAGCAGGCGTGGTGCCACAGCAGGCGTGGTGCCACAGCAGGCGTGGTGCCACAGCAGGCGTGGTGCCACAGCAGGCGTGGTGCCACAGCAGGTGTCGTGCCACAGCAGGCGTGGTGCCACAGCAGGCGTGGTGCCACAGCAGGCGTGGTGCCACAGCAGGCGTGGTGCCACAGCAGGCGTGGTGCCACAGCAGGCGTGGTGCCACAGCAGGCGTGGTGCCACAGCAGGCGTGGTGCCACAGCAGGCGTGGTGCCACAGCAGGCGTGGTGCCACAGCAGGCGTGGTGCCACAGCAGGCGTGGTGCCACAGCAGGCGTGGTGCCACAGCAGGTGTCGTGCCATAGCAGGTGTCGTGCCACAGCAGGCGTGGTGCCACAGCAGGTGTCGTGCCATAGCAGGTGTCGTGCCACAGCAGGCGTGGTGCCACAGCAGGCGTGGTGCCACAGCAGGCGTGGTGCCACAGCAGGCGTGGTGCCACAGCAGGCGTGGTGCCACAGCAGGCGTGGTGCCACAGCAGGCGTGGTGCCACAGCAGGCGTGGTGCCACAGCAGGCGTGGTGCCACAGCAGGCGTGGTGCCACAGCAGGCGTGGTGCCACAGCAGGCGTGGTGCCACAGCAGGCGTGGTGCCACAGCAGGTGTCGTGCCATAGCAGGTGTCGTGCCACAGCAGGCGTGGTGCCACAGCAGGCGTGGTGCCACAGCAGGTGTCGTGCCATAGCAGGTGTCGTGCCATAGCAGGTGTCGTGCCATAGCAGGTGTCGTGCCATAGCAGGTGTCGTGCCATAGCAGGTGTCGTGCCACAGCAGGCGTGGTGCCACAGCAGGTGTCGTGCCATAGCAGGTGTCGTGCCATAGCAGGTGTCGTGCCATAGCAGGTGTCGTGCCATAGCAGGTGTCGTGCCATAGCAGGTGTCGTGCCATAGCAGGTGTCGTGCCATAGCAGGTGTCGTGCCATAGCAGGTGTCGTGCCATAGCAGGTGTCGTGCCATAGCAGGTGTCGTGCCATAGCAGGTGTCGTGCCATAGCAGGTGTCGTGCCATAGCAGGTGTCGTGCCATAGCAGGTGTCGTGCCATAGCAGGTGTCGTGCCATAGCAGGTGTCGTGCCATAGCAGGTGTCGTGCCATAGCAGGTGTCGTGCCATAGCAGGTGTCGTGCCATAGCAGGTGTCGTGCCATAGCAGGTGTCGTGCCATAGCAGGTGTCGTGCCATAGCAGGTGTCGTGCCATAGCAGGTGTCGTGCCATAGCAGGTGTCGTGCCATAGCAGGTGTCGTGCCACAGCAGGCGTGGTGCCACAGCAGGCGTGGTGCCACAGCAGGTGTCGTGCCATAGCAGGTGTCGTGCCATAGCAGGTGTCGTGCCATAGCAGGTGTCGTGCCACAGCAGGCGTGGTGCCACAGCAGGTGTCGTGCCATAGCAGGTGTCGTGCCATAGCAGGTGTCGTGCCATAGCAGGTGTCGTGCCATAGCAGGTGTCGTGCCATAGCAGGTGTCGTGCCATAGCAGGTGTCGTGCCATAGCAGGTGTCGTGCCACAGCAGGCGTGGTGCCACAGCAGGTGTCGTGCCATAGCAGGTGTCGTGCCATAGCAGGTGTCGTGCCATAGCAGGTGTCGTGCCATAGCAGGTGTCGTGCCATAGCAGGTGTCGTGCCATAGCAGGTGTCGTGCCATAGCAGGTGTCGTGCCATAGCAGGTGTCGTGCCATAGCAGGTGTCGTGCCATAGCAGGTGTCGTGCCATAGCAGGTGTCGTGCCATAGCAGGTGTCGTGCCATAGCAGGTGTCGTGCCATAGCAGGTGTCGTGCCATAGCAGGTGTCGTGCCATAGCAGGTGTCGTGCCATAGCAGGTGTCGTGCCATAGCAGGTGTCGTGCCATAGCAGGTGTCGTGCCATAGCAGGTGTCGTGCCATAGCAGGTGTCGTGCCATAGCAGGTGTCGTGCCATAGCAGGTGTCGTGCCATAGCAGGTGTCGTGCCATAGCAGGTGTCGTGCCATAGCAGGTGTCGTGCCATAGCAGGTGTCGTGCCATAGCAGGTGTCGTGCCATAGCAGGTGTCGTGCCATAGCAGGTGTCGTGCCATAGCAGGTGTCGTGCCATAGCAGGTGTCGTGCCATAGCAGGTGTCGTGCCATAGCAGGTGTCGTGCCATAGCAGGTGTCGTGCCATAGCAGGTGTCGTGCCATAGCAGGTGTCGTGCCATAGCAGGTGTCGTGCCATAGCAGGTGTCGTGCCATAGCAGGTGTCGTGCCATAGCAGGTGTCGTGCCATAGCAGGTGTCGTGCCATAGCAGGTGTCGTGCCATAGCAGGTGTCGTGCCACAGCAGGCGTGGTGCCACAGCACTTGTGGTGCCACAGCAGGTGTCGTGCCATAGCAGGTGTCGTGCCACAGCAGGCGTGGTGCCACAGCAGGTGTCGTGCCATAGCAGGTGTCGTGCCACAGCAGGCGTGGTGCCACAGCAGGTGTCGTGCCATAGCAGGTGTCGTGCCATAGCAGGTGTCGTGCCATAGCAGGTGTCGTGCCATAGCAGGTGTCGTGCCATAGCAGGTGTCGTGCCATAGCAGGTGTCGTGCCATAGCAGGTGTCGTGCCATAGCAGGTGTCGTGCCATAGCAGGTGTCGTGCCATAGCAGGTGTCGTGCCATAGCAGGTGTCGTGCCATAGCAGGTGTCGTGCCATAGCAGGTGTCGTGCCATAGCAGGTGTCGTGCCATAGCAGGTGTCGTGCCATAGCAGGTGTCGTGCCATAGCAGGTGTCGTGCCATAGCAGGTGTCGTGCCATAGCAGGTGTCGTGCCATAGCAGGTGTCGTGCCATAGCAGGTGTCGTGCCATAGCAGGTGTCGTGCCATAGCAGGTGTCGTGCCACAGCAGGCGTGGTGCCACAGCAGGTGTCGTGCCATAGCAGGTGTCGTGCCATAGCAGGTGTCGTGCCATAGCAGGTGTCGTGCCATAGCAGGTGTCGTGCCATAGCAGGTGTCGTGCCATAGCAGGTGTCGTGCCATAGCAGGTGTCGTGCCATAGCAGGTGTCGTGCCATAGCAGGTGTCGTGCCA
Organism: Panulirus ornatus; assembly: GCF_036320965.1. Classification (NCBI taxonomy): domain Eukaryota; kingdom Metazoa; phylum Arthropoda; class Malacostraca; order Decapoda; family Palinuridae; genus Panulirus; species Panulirus ornatus. The sequence continues at coordinate 25,220,321 of NC_092238.1, forward strand.
TAGCAGGTGTCGTGCCATAGCAGGTGTCGTGCCACAGCAGGCGTGGTGCCACAGCAGGTGTCGTGCCATAGCAGGTGTCGTGCCATAGCAGGTGTCGTGCCATAGCAGGTGTCGTGCCATAGCAGGTGTCGTGCCATAGCAGGTGTCGTGCCACAGCAGGCGTGGTGCCACAGCAGGCGTGGTGCCACAGCAGGCGTGGTGCCACAGCAGGTGTCGTGCCATAGCAGGTGTCGTGCCATAGCAGGTGTCGTGCCATAGCAGGTGTCGTGCCATAGCAGGTGTCGTGCCATAGCAGGTGTCGTGCCATAGCAGGTGTCGTGCCACAGCAGGCGTGGTGCCACAGCAGGCGTGGTGCCACAGCAGGCGTGGTGCCACAGCAGGCGTGGTGCCACAGCACTTGTGGTGCCACAGCAGGCGTGGTGCCACAGCAGGCGTGGTGCCACAGCAGGCGTGGTGCCACAGCAGGCGTGGTGCCACAGCACTTGTGGTGCCACAGCAGGTGTCGTGCCATAGCAGGTGTCGTGCCATAGCAGGTGTCGTGCCACAGCAGGCGTGGTGCCACAGCAGGCGTGGTGCCACAGCAGGCGTGGTGCCACAGCAGGCGTGGTGCCACAGCAGGTGTCGTGCCATAGCAGGTGTCGTGCCATAGCAGGTGTCGTGCCATAGCAGGTGTCGTGCCATAGCAGGTGTCGTGCCATAGCAGGTGTCGTGCCATAGCAGGTGTCGTGCCATAGCAGGTGTCGTGCCATAGCAGGTGTCGTGCCATAGCAGGTGTCGTGCCATAGCAGGTGTCGTGCCATAGCAGGTGTCGTGCCACAGCAGGCGTGGTGCCACAGCAGGTGTCGTGCCATAGCAGGTGTCGTGCCATAGCAGGTGTCGTGCCATAGCAGGTGTCGTGCCACAGCAGGCGTGGTGCCACAGCAGGTGTCGTGCCATAGCAGGTGTCGTGCCATAGCAGGTGTCGTGCCATAGCAGGTGTCGTGCCATAGCAGGTGTCGTGCCATAGCAGGTGTCGTGCCATAGCAGGTGTCGTGCCATAGCAGGTGTCGTGCCATAGCAGGTGTCGTGCCATAGCAGGTGTCGTGCCATAGCAGGTGTCGTGCCATAGCAGGTGTCGTGCCATAGCAGGTGTCGTGCCATAGCAGGTGTCGTGCCATAGCAGGTGTCGTGCCATAGCAGGTGTCGTGCCACAGCAGGCGTGGTGCCACAGCACTTGTGGTGCCACAGCAGGCGTGGTGCCACAGCAGGCGTGGTGCCACAGCAGGCGTGGTGCCACAGCAGGCGTGGTGCCACAGCAGGCGTGGTGCCACAGCACTTGTGGTGCCACAGCAGGTGTCGTGCCATAGCAGGTGTCGTGCCATAGCAGGTGTCGTGCCATAGCAGGTGTCGTGCCATAGCAGGTGTCGTGCCATAGCAGGTGTCGTGCCATAGCAGGTGTCGTGCCATAGCAGGTGTCGTGCCATAGCAGGTGTCGTGCCATAGCAGGTGTCGTGCCATAGCAGGTGTCGTGCCATAGCAGGTGTCGTGCCATAGCAGGTGTCGTGCCATAGCAGGTGTCGTGCCACAGCAGGCGTGGTGCCACAGCACTTGTGGTGCCACAGCAGGTGTCGTGCCATAGCAGGTGTCGTGCCATAGCAGGTGTCGTGCCATAGCAGGTGTCGTGCCACAGCAGGCGTGGTGCCACAGCAGGCGTGGTGCCACAGCACTTGTGGTGCCACAGCAGGCGTGGTGCCACAGCAGGTGTCGTGCCATAGCAGGTGTCGTGCCATAGCAGGTGTCGTGCCACAGCAGGCGTGGTGCCACAGCAGGTGTCGTGCCATAGCAGGTGTCGTGCCATAGCAGGTGTCGTGCCATAGCAGGTGTCGTGCCATAGCAGGTGTCGTGCCATAGCAGGTGTCGTGCCATAGCAGGTGTCGTGCCATAGCAGGTGTCGTGCCATAGCAGGTGTCGTGCCATAGCAGGTGTCGTGCCATAGCAGGTGTCGTGCCATAGCAGGTGTCGTGCCACAGCAGGCGTGGTGCCACAGCACTTGTGGTGCCACAGCAGGCGTGGTGCCACAGCAGGCGTGGTGCCACAGCAGGCGTGGTGCCACAGCAGGCGTGGTGCCACAGCAGGCGTGGTGCCACAGCAGGCGTGGTGCCACAGCAGGCGTGGTGCCACAGCAGGCGTGGTGCCACAGCAGGCGTGGTGCCACAGCAGGCGTGGTGCCACAGCAGGCGTGGTGCCACAGCAGGCGTGGTGCCACAGCAGGCGTGGTGCCACAGCAGGCGTGGTGCCACAGCAGGTGTCGTGCCATAGCAGGTGTCGTGCCATAGCAGGTGTCGTGCCATAGCAGGTGTCGTGCCATAGCAGGTGTCGTGCCATAGCAGGTGTCGTGCCATAGCAGGTGTCGTGCCATAGCAGGTGTCGTGCCATAGCAGGTGTCGTGCCATAGCAGGCGTGGTGCCACAGCAGGCGTGGTGCCACAGCAGGTGTCGTGCCATAGCAGGTGTCGTGCCATAGCAGGTGTCGTGCCATAGCAGGTGTCGTGCCATAGCAGGTGTCGTGCCATAGCAGGTGTCGTGCCATAGCAGGTGTCGTGCCATAGCAGGTGTCGTGCCATAGCAGGTGTCGTGCCATAGCAGGTGTCGTGCCATAGCAGGTGTCGTGCCATAGCAGGTGTCGTGCCATAGCAGGTGTCGTGCCATAGCAGGTGTCGTGCCATAGCAGGTGTCGTGCCATAGCAGGTGTCGTGCCATAGCAGGTGTCGTGCCATAGCAGGTGTCGTGCCATAGCAGGTGTCGTGCCATAGCAGGTGTCGTGCCATAGCAGGTGTCGTGCCATAGCAGGTGTCGTGCCATAGCAGGTGTCGTGCCATAGCAGGTGTCGTGCCATAGCAGGTGTCGTGCCATAGCAGGTGTCGTGCCATAGCAGGTGTCGTGCCATAGCAGGTGTCGTGCCATAGCAGGTGTCGTGCCATAGCAGGTGTCGTGCCACAGCAGGCGTGGTGCCACAGCAGGTGTCGTGCCATAGCAGGTGTCGTGCCATAGCAGGTGTCGTGCCATAGCAGGTGTCGTGCCATAGCAGGTGTCGTGCCATAGCAGGTGTCGTGCCATAGCAGGTGTCGTGCCATAGCAGGTGTCGTGCCACAGCAGGCGTGGTGCCACAGCAGGCGTGGTGCCACAGCAGGCGTGGTGCCACAGCACTTGTGGTGCCACAGCAGGTGTCGTGCCATAGCAGGTGTCGTGCCATAGCAGGTGTCGTGCCATAGCAGGTGTCGTGCCACAGCAGGCGTGGTGCCACAGCAGGCGTGGTGCCACAGCAGGCGTGGTGCCACAGCAGGTGTCGTGCCATAGCAGGTGTCGTGCCACAGCAGGCGTGGTGCCACAGCAGGCGTGGTGCCACAGCAGGCGTGGTGCCACAGCAGGTGTCGTGCCATAGCAGGTGTCGTGCCATAGCAGGTGTCGTGCCATAGCAGGTGTCGTGCCATAGCAGGTGTCGTGCCATAGCAGGTGTCGTGCCATAGCAGGTGTCGTGCCACAGCAGGCGTGGTGCCACAGCAGGTGTCGTGCCATAGCAGGTGTCGTGCCATAGCAGGTGTCGTGCCATAGCAGGTGTCGTGCCATAGCAGGTGTCGTGCCACAGCAGGCGTGGTGCCACAGCAGGCGTGGTGCCACAGCAGGCGTGGTGCCACAGCAGGTGTCGTGCCATAGCAGGTGTCGTGCCACAGCAGGCGTGGTGCCACAGCAGGCGTGGTGCCACAGCAGGCGTGGTGCCACAGCAGGCGTGGTGCCACAGCAGGTGTCGTGCCATAGCAGGTGTCGTGCCATAGCAGGTGTCGTGCCATAGCAGGTGTCGTGCCATAGCAGGTGTCGTGCCATAGCAGGTGTCGTGCCATAGCAGGTGTCGTGCCATAGCAGGTGTCGTGCCATAGCAGGTGTCGTGCCATAGCAGGTGTCGTGCCATAGCAGGTGTCGTGCCATAGCAGGTGTCGTGCCATAGCAGGTGTCGTGCCATAGCAGGTGTCGTGCCATAGCAGGTGTCGTGCCATAGCAGGTGTCGTGCCATAGCAGGTGTCGTGCCATAGCAGGTGTCGTGCCATAGCAGGTGTCGTGCCATAGCAGGTGTCGTGCCACAGCAGGCGTGGTGCCACAGCAGGCGTGGTGCCACAGCAGGCGTGGTGCCACAGCAGGCGTGGTGCCACAGCACTTGTGGTGCCACAGCAGGCGTGGTGCCACAGCAGGCGTGGTGCCACAGCAGGCGTGGTGCCACAGCAGGTGTCGTGCCATAGCAGGTGTCGTGCCATAGCAGGTGTCGTGCCATAGCAGGTGTCGTGCCACAGCAGGCGTGGTGCCACAGCAGGTGTCGTGCCATAGCAGGTGTCGTGCCATAGCAGGTGTCGTGCCATAGCAGGTGTCGTGCCATAGCAGGTGTCGTGCCATAGCAGGTGTCGTGCCACAGCAGGCGTGGTGCCACAGCAGGCGTGGTGCCACAGCAGGCGTGGTGCCACAGCAGGCGTGGTGCCACAGCAGGCGTGGTGCCACAGCAGGCGTGGTGCCACAGCAGGCGTGGTGCCACAGCAGGCGTGGTGCCACAGCAGGTGTCGTGCCATAGCAGGTGTCGTGCCATAGCAGGTGTCGTGCCATAGCAGGTGTCGTGCCACAGCAGGCGTGGTGCCACAGCAGGCGTGGTGCCACAGCAGGTGTCGTGCCATAGCAGGTGTCGTGCCATAGCAGGTGTCGTGCCATAGCAGGTGTCGTGCCATCTGTGTACTGGTGAGCTAGCCTCATGATGCCTGTTCTTATATTACTGGCTGTGCTCTAGAAAATACGAAGATTAATTTCCAACTGTAACGAGAGATAGAACAGTATTTTGTAGGATATCATTATGCAGGATTTTCCGATACTATCTTTTTTCATTATTATTTTTTTTCAAGGAGGCTCTGGTCTCGGACAAAAGTCCACATCAGGGCCGGGCCTTAATTGAAATATAAAGAGGCAATATATTGGTTGCATTTTCCTGGCCAAGGTTCTTTACCTGTTTGCTGGCAAATGAGAAAGATCATTTCGGAAAACCTTCGAGAAATTCCCGCAAAATGTACCCGAATGTGACACCCACGCCGGTCTGCAGGCTGCGACCACCAACAGCTTGTATGATTAGCGGAACAGATTGGTCGTCGACTGATGCTGAGAAATCGACGACAGATCGACTGAGGGCGGACGTAGGGCAGGATCTTGACGAGTACTGACCTCCTGCTGGGAGGGAGACAGGCCAAGGTCGTGGGGTTTTTGGTCCTGTTCATGAAGAAGCTGAGTGAGGCGAGGTCCTTTGAGGGATGGTGGCCCCCTGGCCCGCCCCTTGGCCCGCGGCTGGTCTAATGGCTCGCTCACTGAACCATGGTGCGTGGGTATTGGAGGTCGCGAGTTGGAATCTCTCTCTCTCTCTCTCTCTCTCTCTCTCTCTCTCTCTCTCTCTCTCTCTCTCTCTCTCTCTCTCTCTCTCTCTCTCTCCCATGCCATCCAGTCCTCGACACTGATGACCTACCGGGAATGCAGCTCAGCAGATGCCTGAATCTTGCACGTTGGTCTACAAGGTTGGCATGGCTGCTCGCTCTCCAGGCCAGGCACGCTGACGGTGGGTGGAGAGGGTGTGGTGCAGCCACACGACACCGGGTCAGACGGGCGGTGAGATGGATGACGGTGTTGGTGTATGGGAGGGAGGGAAGGGTGTGTGAAGAACAGCCAGGCTGAGGGAAAGAGGCAAGAATATATTGTCTCGTGTTCTTGACTCCTTCCTGCTGTATGCTTGTGTCCTGTACCTTGCTGCTGGTGCTGCTGCTGCTCCCCACGGTAACTGTGTCTGGTGCTAGGGTAGTGGCGGTTGTCTCCCCTCTCCCCAGGATGGTGTGTGGCAGGTGAGGAGGGGCGGCAGGTGTGTTGCCGGTCTGGAGTATCGGCTGTTGTATGTCTTGGGCACCCCACACACACACACACACACACAAACACACACTCCAAGCCTCTCCCTTGCTGTGTACATAATTGAGGGGAAGGTTGGAGGAGGAGGAGGGGGCCGCTGGCGGTAGGCCTCCTCTCCATGCCCCCTTATCGTAAGTGATGGGTGGGGGGGTTTCCTCATTTCCCCTCCCACACCCCACCTCCTTACGGTCTAATCCTGGTGTTTGTGTGTGTGTGTGTGTGTGAGAGAGAGAGAGAGAGAGAGAGAGAGAGAGAGAGAGAGAGAGAGAGAGAGAGAGAGAGAGAGAGAGAGAGAGGTTTTCCTGAAGGTGGAGAGAAGCGTCTTGCCTCTGCCGTGGTGGGAGGGTTGGTTCTTTCCCCCACCCCCGCACCACAGGGAGGGCCTAACGACCGGTAATTACCGTGGCTACTTCCCTTACTCGCTCACAATGGCCGCCCAGGTGGGTGGCTGCGCTCCCGCCCCACCTCGTTTTTGTGCACGTCCCTAACACCTCTCGTGTACGACAGCACGACCATTGAGGACGACGTTATAACCTATCAGCACGACGGCACGACACGTGGTGAGCACGACGGTGCGACCCTCAAGGGTCATAACATCGGCCTCGAGGATCGTAGCGTCGCGCTCAAAGGTCGCAGCGACTTACTCAAGGGCCTCACAGTGAGCACGGGCAACCGCTGGCCCGGCAGTGTGGCCACATGTGCACGGGCCAGGATGATGGTGGGGCCACGTGACGTCATGATGGCCCATTTAAAACACCCCCTCATGGTGTAGCACACTCACCGGGGCTCCAGATAATGCTGCTCCAGGCTGGGTTGATGCAAGGTGAACTTTTGAGTGTATTTCCGTCTCTCTCTCTCTCTCTCTCTCTCTCTCTCTCTCTCTCTCTCTCTCTCTCTCTCTCTCTCTACGACTCTGCAGTGAACCAGCACTTCAGTGGCTGTCGGGTTGCATTCTTTTCTGCCTCAGCCACTTATTGGGCTGTTGGCTTCAGTCGAGAGCATACAATTTGCTGGAAGGAGTGGGTCCATTTGCTGTGTGGTTATTCCTGGAAATATACGTAAAGAAAAAAAAAAAAAAACTGCGGGAGCCGAGCGGATAGGATGAGGAGAGTGTCCAGTGTCCTGCTCCAGGTGATTGACAGTGTAAGTAGAGTGAGGACTGAAACCTTCAGAGAAAGATTAGATTTGTGCCTGATGGATGATGAACTGACGGCTGCGTCCTGTGTGTGGCTGCGGAGATGGCTATGCACACACCAGTCCTGCCCCTGGAAAGCTATCATTGTAGCTACTCTCTCTCTCTCTCTCTCTCTCTCTCTCTCTCTCTCTCTCTCTCTCTCTCTCTCTCTCTCTCTCTCTCTCTCTCTCTCTCTCTCTCTCTACCAGGGTGGTATTGCCGATATTGCCAGCATGGGTATCAGGAGGGGGGTTAGTCACGGCTGCGCAGTGAGCCAGCACTTCGGTGGCTGTCGAATTTGACTCCTTTCGCCCAGGTTGCTGTCTTGCATTCTACCTCTCCCATACGCGGCCAGCTGGCTTTCCAGTCCACAAAATTCAGTACTGAAAAATGAAAGTGTTGTGATCATTTTTCTGATAGATTTTCCAGAAGGAGTGAGACATTGAGATATTACTTCATGAAGTATACAGACTCCTCTGTCAGTATGAGGTGGTCTAATGTTTCCTGGTACTGATATATCATGTCCAGGTTTTTCTTCTGTAAATTACAGAGAATACTTTGTGGACATATTTACAGAATTCTCCTTCACAATTTTACTCTGTGTGTGTGTGTGTGTGTGTGTGTGTGTGTGTGTGTGTGTGTGTGTGTGTGTGTGTGTGCTGGACCAGACGGGTGGATCTCCCATGATAAAACCTACTCAACAATCACAGACACACAGGAGCATTCACCTCCCGCTGGCTGGCGGAAGTTTGGACAGTCATGTCATCCTGGAGGGGCAGAGAAAACTGTTGGCAGGGTTGCAGGAGGCGGAGGACGGTGGGAGGTAGTTAGAGAAACTGATGGTTAGTGAGCACAGTGTATTGACGAACCTTCAGCTGAGGCAGAGCCAGGTCTTGTGATACAGTACTGGTGAAGTATTCAGATTTTTGCTTCAGTATTTAACCCAGAGCTGTCACTAGCTCTCTCGGCTTCTACTGTAGACTGTTGTCAAGGGGGACCTGGGTTCCGGTTATCTCGGAGAAGGTGGACAGCTACCCCGAGCATGACGATAGTCCAGGGAATTCCCATCGTAGTGAAAGGTCTTTATTAATGACATTATGATCAATTTATTGTGCTGATGAAACGCCGCTCTACCAGCACCCTCCAGGAGGCCGGTACTTCAAGTACCTGTGGTAAATGACCCTTAACCTACGCTGGAATGAAACTGGAATATGTGTAGAAATATCTGGCTTTGTAAAAACATTGACTAAAACTTTCATATATACAAGTAAAGGTCATCTTCAGCAGTGTGGTAAGAAAAGAAATAGTTCAATACTCTCTGTAAACATTATTAAAGAAACCAGTCAGCACTTAGACTGCCTGTAAGGCACCTGTGGTGGACATATAGGGAATGCTTTCATCTCTCACCCTTGAGATATCGCACTCACGAAGAGTGTGACGCAGACAGACGTACTTAAGGGCAAGCAAACACTCGGGCGAGGAGCAATATGTGGTGCCATATTTGTGTTGCGGGAGGTGATGGTCGTGGCGAGGACCCTCATGCCGCTACACTTGTCCTCCTGCCGCCACGATATATTGGCCCTCGCTCACGACAAGTGTTGTCCAGGATATGATGTAGTGGGCGATCCGTCATCAGGGGTCGGGTACCCTTTCTACAGGGCAGGTTCCATTTGTAAGATGTGGACACTTTTTTCGGGATCTGGATACCTAATGATCAGTATCTGATTATCATTACCTCGTTAGAGAGAAGGGTTACCTATTTCTGGAGATGGGTACCTAAGTGTCAAGTACTTTGTACGAGAGGAAGGTATCTTTTTAAACGTCAAATACCTCATGTCAACCGTAGGTTGCATTTTTCAAAGTTTTTGTACCTTTTCAAGTTTTTCAGTGCCATTTTTTCGGCAAATTACATTTTCCAGGAGTTGGGTCCGGTCTTCAAGAGTCCCCACCACCTTTTTTTTTTTTCAAGACGTGGGCTCCCCATCCAGGAGCTGGATACGTTTTTCTCATCTCGAAGTGACGACAAGGTTGGGCGTTGCGAGAGGAACATCCGTGCAGGTCGAGTGGTCTGTTGTCTGTGATATGAACCAGCCAGGGTATAATAGACCTCCTGAACCCCATCCATCATACCACACTCCAAGATTGTGAGCTTTACTCTCTATATGTTTCTGCAGCTTGATAGTGCTATAGTGACGCAGTTCATTACCCCGTACATGGGCTGTCTTAAACTGATGGTTCGACTGTGTTGGTGTGCGGGGGGGGACGTCATGTCTCGTCTCTGTCATGTGTCCTGGTTGCTGGGGATTATTTCTCCAGTCATCTAGTTGTTCCTAAACGGTACATTGATTGTAGATGAGAGCAATTGTTATGATTACACATGACAGTTTGAGGATGGATGTGAGCGAATGCGGCTTTTCTTCGTTTGTTCTTGGCGCTAACGCGGTAAACGGTGACCAACTAAAAAAAAAAGGTGGTGTGAGAAGAAATGTTTTATATATATATATATATATATATATATATATATATATATATATATATATATATATATATATATATATATGTATATATATATATATATATATATATATATATATATATATATATGAAGATATTACTTGCATGAGGTGCTGGTATTGTTGAGATTGTTATAAGTATAGAAGCTGAAGTGATAGCGCAAGTGGTTAATTGAGCAAAGAAGTAAATTCATCTCTAGTCTCGTGTGTTCAGGAGGCGGAGTTATAACTGGAAGGAGGTCAAGAAGTCAGGACAGACGGAGAAATAGTTATATCTGCAACTTTTTGTTTACAAGTGGTTAAGTATGAAGTATGTGATGGACATGCAAGTGTTTGGTCAGCCGTCCTGAGTGTTTGCATGTGTTCAAGAGTGAATAATACTTCATAGGTAAGGTGGAGAGAGAGAGAGAGAGAGAGAGAGAGAGAGAGAGAGAGAGAGAGAGAGAGAGAGAGAGAGAGAGAGAGAGAGAGAGAGTTCCCCTGATGTTATGTGCAGGCCAGGACCTGCATGTGCCCAGCCTATGGTAGTGTACGATATGCAACGGCTTAAAGAATATGACACATGTCTAATATTTATTTCCTTCCTTTGACGCAGTTTTAATTTCCTCATCAATTAACTCATTTGGTAAATCTAATTTAATTTTCTTTATATCATGACTTGAGTTTGAGGTAAACACCCTTCGTCTGTGGTGCCAGAGGTCGACTCATGCTCAGCAAAAGTGCATTTTGCATGAAGCAGAACCTGGGACGGCGGGTGAACAGGATTTTTACATTTTGGTTTCGCTGGCTCGCAAGGGAAGGCTGAAATGAACTTTCTATTTTGAGACCTTTCACAGGGTTGCGTCTGAGGTTGTCTTAGAGTGTGTGGAGGTTAGGAGTGCGTGCGAGTGATATTGTCTGTGAAGGCTTTCATGTAGGAGTGCGTGCGGGTAAGACTGTCTGTGGGACCTCTCACTGGAGTTACTTGTGGTGAGTGTGTGTGTGGAGGATCACACGTGTGAGTGTGAATGAGTGAGAATATGTGAAGTCTATCTCCTGTACTTGAAGTTTCTTGTCAGTGGGAGAGTCGTTAGCAGATTTCCGACGACCTCATTTACCTTTCTTTGTAGGTTAAATGTTACAAGAAAATAGTATTTTTTTTTTTTTTTTTGCCTCTAATCCATTTCATGCACTGTTGACTCAGCACGAACAAACTTTAAAGGAGCCCCGTATAGTAGTTCTGTCAAATTTGAGATTCGGGTCGATTTTCAAATTCTGCTGACGCGAGGACTGCATAATGTTAGGGGTTTAGGTTTTACCCAGCATCTCTGTTGTAGAGTAGAGCCATACCAGGAATTATATTATACCAGGAATTATATCATGTTCGGCAGTTTGGTTCGAATCCCCCGGTGGGGACTGACTCTCGTCTGGCTTTCGGACTTTCGCTGGTCAGCTTTGTTGCAGTACACAGAGTTCGTGGATCTCTAGTGACCGTAACTTAAATTTAGAGTGATGTGATCCCGTCTGGAGGACGTGCACTCTGCCTCCGTCACATGGGGGTTTTGTGGTGTGTTCCTGGCCGACGTGTCACTCAGCCTTGGTCAGTCGCGATAGTTTTTCCACTGTTGTTGTGAAGTTCTTGTTGTCGTTATTTTTCAGATCACGATCAACCAAATTAGTGGGAGATTCGTATTTGTCTTATCTGTTTTCCTGTTAGAAAATGATTGGTTTTTCTATTAGAAAATGTATTGTTTAGAAAGGTGTATTTACTATGTGCATACTTTATATATATATGTGTGTGTGTGTGTGTGTGTGTGTGTGTGTGTGTGTGCTGGCATGATTCTTGTCATTGTCAAGTCAGAGGTTGCTAATAAGGCACATTTGCAGTTTATGATCCCTGTTTTTGTAACATTTCAGCCGATGTTTCCGAGACTTGGCTCTCATTCACTTAATCAGCAATTATTACGCCCTCTAATTAATCTTGCCCAGTCTTGTTAATAACATATTTCTGTAACTGGAAGGAGTTACTGTACTGCACTCGCTCGCGACTGTTGGCCTTTCTAGTTACCTTAACTGATGCGATTATTACGAAGGTTCGTTGATTGTTGCATATAATACTTCGAGGTTGGCGCCTTCAGTAGCTCGATCTTCCCTGGTATTAAGCAGGACAGAGTACGGTTAAGTCCCACAGCAGTTGACGCCATACATCGGACAGCCAGTTTTCCATGGGGGTCAGCCAGTTTTTCTCTCCGCTGCCAGGCTGGCGGGCCGGCGGGCGGGCAGCATGTTAGATCAACCTCTCATGCGTGGTCAGGTGTGGCCCATCTTTAAGGTAGGTTCAGAATTAAGACTTCCCAGGTCAGCTGTAGGATGGTGTAGTGAGGGTAACACAGCTCTGTTGTAGGATGTCCATCAGGAAGACCCACTCTGGGTAGATGATGTGGCGGGGATTACGTAAATTAGGGTTGTCGTGTGGGAAGCAACTTGGTTGCTCCCTCGATACTCTACCCCATTAAAATCTTGCAAAAATTCTCCGTCTGCTTCGCAGATTGTGCGCACAATTTAACCAAAGTGAATTCTGTCAACGGAAGCATACACCAGTGTTTTTTTTTTTCTCTCTCTCTAGAGAGTTGGTGATCGGGGCAGTAACAGTGGGTTTACGAAGGTGAAAGTTCAAATTTTCCGCGCGCATAACGTCATCATCGCTCGCCCGTCCAGCCGGCTTGACGGCCCTCAACGGCCAGTGTGTCCACCTCACCACCCTCCCTGGAACACCCAGGGCCTCATTACACCAGGGAGGCCTCGAAGGGCGGCTAACTGTCTGGAGATTTGAATCCTGGTTGCCAGCTGTCCCGTGACATTAGGGCATTGCCGGTTGTTCTGTGACTGTAGAGCGTTACCAGCTGTTTAGTCACAGTGTTGCAGCAGTGTGTTACCAGTTGTCCTGCGACGATAGGGTGTTGGCTTTTGTCCCATGACAGAGGGGTTACCGGGAGTCCCATGACAGGAGGTTGTTGCCAACTGTCCCATCACAATAAAGTGGTGCCAGCTGGTTGGTGGGCAGGTGAATAGATGGGCTGAGTGGGCTGGTAGCCGGATTGGTTGAATGTGTTGGTAGTTGTGTGGGTAGAGTGGGCTGGTAGGTGTTTACGTTGAGTGCCCACACAGGCAGCTGATGGAACCATGAAGTAAAGTTCCGAGTGGAAGTTGACCACTGTTATGCTTCGTAGGGGGTTGAGGGAAGAGGTCGCAACGCCCCATCTGAAAATGCCAAAGCGAGAGCATACCAGAAGTGTATACAGTCTCTCATATATATATATATATATATATATATATATATATATATATATATATATATATATATATATATATATATATATATATGTGTGTGTGTGTGTGTGTGTGTGTGTGAACTACTGAGGAAAGAGCCTCGTAACTCACCGTGTGTGAAGGTGGCAGGAAAATCTTGCGGCGTACTTGTTAGAAAGTTGGGCTCCCGGTTCTCTCGGTCCAGACTCCAGGGATAATTGGGGCGCTCCAGCCTCAGGACCTTTTTTCTTCCAGCGAGTAACTTTTGTAATGGGTTGCTCCGGCCAGCCTGATCCTGGGGTGTTGCTGGGGAGTCTCGGGGTCTGGCTGGAGGGCCACCCCTGAACGAGGAAAGGATAGCTTGGGATAGTAATGGTGAGGACGGGTGGGTCATGTGAAGGATAGACGAGGAGAGTAGCTATGAGGGGCGGAAAGTGTTGGCTATGGTTAGGAGAGGGAGGGGGAAAGTAGGTGTGTGGTGGGCTGTGGTTAACGGGGGAGGGGATGCGAGAGTGTTTGATTACTGCATCTCCACAACCACAGCGGTCTACCCAAGGGTGAGTATCTGTGGTTGAGGTAGTGATGGTTCTCTCCCCCCCCTCCCTCACCCCCTCCCAGATGTGTAGATATGGTTGAGTTATTAGTGGTCCCCCCCCCACCCCTCAGCTGTGTCCAAGGGGGTACAGGCCCCCGTGGTGGCTCCTCAGGGGTACAGGCTGCTCCTCCTGCGGCGTCCATTGATTGACCTACATCTGGACTAACACTCGGAGACTAGGTCACCCCCCATCGTCTACCGCCACCCTCTCTCTCCAGCCTCTCCTTCTCTTCCTTCCTCCTCCTCCTCCTCCCCTCTTCCCCATCATTTCCCTTCTCATTTTGCTCATTATTCCCCTCTCCCTCATGTCGTATCGTGCATCCTTTCCCACTATCCCCTTTCGCTTCCATGTACATCTCGACATTGTGTAGTTTAATTTCAAGTGTCATCAGTCGTCATACATTGTCACATGTGTCATGTTGCATCGACCAGTTGACATGACAGATTTGCTCGACCGCCTCTTGACCCCGTGTCACTCGTGACGCTGTCAAGTGAGCAGAGACAACACCTCTTATGAAGTATTTTACATATTTTTTGTTTGTCTAATGATTTTTCGATATTTGCATTTTCTTCGCTGTGTCGATGTGTTTGTGGAAGGTAAGGTTGGTCTGTGACCAGCGCACAGTGACCGGTGTCAGGTCAGGTCATTGACTCTGATGGCTGTGACCTCAGCATGGCACCACCATAGCTGTCACTTGTAGTTCCGCTCCTGCCATGGTTGCCACACTGTCATGGGGGGGGGGGACTCCTGCCCGGTCATGTGCCGTCCTCTGGAATGGGTCACACATGGTGTATGTCATGCGTGATGTTCTACATGGCCATGTGTATGTGTCCTTTTGTGCCCTGCACACATGTGCATCATGCATAGCCGTGTGTATAGCATGACCCTTATGAGTTGTTGTGTGTCCTACAGACGCGTGCATCGTACATGGGCGTGTCCTGCACGGGCGTGCATCATACATGGGCGTGTCCTGCACGGGCGTGCATCATACATGGGTGTGTCCTGGGCGTGCCATATCTTGGGTAATGCTGCCCCGCCCCGCCTCGCCCGGCGCGCGTGGACTGTGCTATTTCATTGTATTCCGAAGGTTGATTGATGCGTTACACTCCTCATCCTCCCTCCCTCCCTCCCTCCCTACCCTCCCACTTCCCTCTACCCCCTGCAATTCCCCCTTACCTCCTGCCACTCCCCCTTCCCCTACCGCCCCACCTGCAGGTTTTTGGCTGTTGTATAATTCGAGTGATGTAAGATGTATATTGATGATTATTGGTACATATAAACACAGGCTTTTGTTAATATTTTCACCTGGAAAAATTATTTTGAGATGTCACAAAATTATATATATATATATATATATATATATATATATATATATATATATATATATATATATATATATATATATATATATATATATATTCGAATCTATGCGTTCGACCTATGGCGGCCCGTGCATTCCTCATGGTCAACAACATTAACAGGTCCAACATCGGAGATCCATAAAATTTATACACATTCATAAACGATGGGAAAATGAAGAGTAATCATCTCACATTTATACCAAGTTGATGCGATTGATTGAGACAAGCTGTTGAAACAAAATCTGTCCTGAAGTTGTGTTTTATCGTATGGAGAAGCAGTGTTGGTAGGGCTGTGTGAATCCCCTCGTCCGTCTTGGTTTTGTGAGGCTGTCCAACCCACCACACACCCTGCCAGCAGGTTTGGTAACACCAGCCACAAAGGATCTGGGTATATTTTGGTCTGGCTGAGGTAGGTAGTGATGGACTTGACAGTTAGTTTTGTTTCCGCTTTGGGGATTTTAGGTTACCATCCCTGATGGAAGGAAAAGGTTATTAATCCCTTAAATACGGCGGCATGACATTTAAGGATAACTTCAAAGGTCAGGCTGTCTTGCGCGAGTGTCGTGTCTTCGCTTTCAAGGGTGGCACCCTCGCGCTCTCGATGTGTTGGTTACCGATAGCTGTAGCGGGGCGGGCGAGACGCCTGCTCCCCCGTGATTCATCGAACTCTTGGTGGTGGGTGCTGTGGACACCCCAGGTGCGTCACCAGTGTGCTGTAACACCTTCACGGTCAGATGGTCGGGTGGAGGTATGGGGGGGAAGTGGAGGGTTGTGGGTCAGGAGACGTGAGGAATGGTAGGGTGGTGGGTGGGGTGTGGGCTCGGGAAGAGGGGTTGGGGGGGTGGACGGGGGTGTCACCACCGTTACCTGCAGGATGTAACGCTAGGCCGTGACATCGCCCCTCACGCCTTGCCTCGCCCCAGCTCCCTGAACCTCTCCAAAATACATCCCCTCCCCCACCTCACGTTCCTGTCGGTGTCTGTCGTTCTGCCGTTGGCGTTCACTGCTTTCATCTTCACTTTCTGGGTTTGGCGTTCATTTGTATTGTGTTTGTGTTGGCGTTGGCTGTTCTATTATGATCGGTTGTAGATTGTTTCGTGTTGTGGTGATTCTTGGGTTCATCGCTGGTCGTGACGATCTGGTGTTGCGTTCAATGTCTGGTTTGCGTCCAGTGGTTTGGGGTTATCCATCTGTCGCCCGTTGCATGTTGTGTGTGTGTGTGTGTGTGTGTGTTGTGGACGTTCACGTCGTCGTATTTAACGTGGTGTTGTGGGCGTTCACACTCATGTTGTAAGTGTTTGTTGTGAGTATTGCCTCGATTATATCGAGCGGTTTGTTGTAGACGTTCACTCCTTGGTCTCGAACCTTCTGTTAGTGTGGATGTTTCATTTCTTTGTCTATCGTTCTGTTCGTATGAGCATTCGCCTCTTTGTGTCTGTCGCTCTGCTGGTGTGGACGTTTACTTCTTTGTGTCTATCGTTCTGTTGTTTTGGTCGTTCACTCCTTTGTGTTCAGAATGTAATGGCCTTATATGTTTTTTTTTGGGTCCGTGATGAGCGTTAACGTAAGTTTACTGGGCGTCGCAGTATGGCGGTCGGAGGGCCGACATTTTAATTAAGCTGGGGAACGTCTCGGTCCGGGGAGTGATCATCAGGCAGTCCCGTTCTCTGCTGTGCAGCGGAAACGAATCCTAAATCAACCAGCCTGGAAAAAAGAAAACGTGGAAAAAAGACGTGATATTATAAAACTGTACCTGTGACGCCGTTTTCTGTGGTGCATGAAAAACCTCTTCATCTTTTGACGTGTTTGTTTATTTTCGTGTACGGAGAAGATTACCACTGGTGGGGGCTTGCCACTGGTGAAGCAAGAAAATCCCAGTACAGTTCTCCAGTGGGAGTTATGTCGTATTGTGTCTTTTTTTGTGTGTGTGTGTTGTGATGATTACAGTCGTACTGGCTGGTGTGAGGAGAGCTTTTGTCTCCCGGGGTGACTGGCTTGCCTCCAGCTGACTGCATGGAAGCAAGCTATGTACTGAGTTCGTACTTACAAATGATGATGTCATGAATGGTAATTATGATGATCATGATTGCGGCAGAAGCTGTGTATAAGTACTAGTAATAGCAGTAGCGTTATTATTATTATTTTTATTATTATTATTATTATTATTATTATTATTATTATTATTATTATTATTATTATTATTATGATAGTAGTAGTAGTAGTAGTAATGATAATAATGATAACAATGATAAAAGATTTATTGTTTTTACTTCAGCTGAAGGCAGAAAGGTACATCTGCCACGAACTCTTGGCCAGTGAAGTATTTGTTATAAAGACAGTAGTGCCGTCACATATGATCGTGGGAGGTGAGCAGGTGATTATATTTATGTGTGATAATATAAACTACAGAAGCCATCATGAACACCGTTGTCAGTGTTGTTGGAACTGATTGTGTATATACCCAGTGGCCATGGCTGGTGCGTGGATGATGATGATGATGATGATGATGATGATGATGATGATGAAGTTGATGATGATGATGATGATGAGGAGGAGGAGGAGGAGGATGTCATTAAATGAATGACAGACGATGATGGACGGAGATGGGTATGACTGTGTGTGAGGCACATTTTTCGATGTCAGAATTATTGTTTTCTGTACAAGTATTAAATATAACCAACATGATAATATGGCTGTGGGCCACGTGAACATTACGTACTGCGAACAACTGTGGATCAATAGAAAACTTAATTTTTCTTGCAGTCTGCGAAACAAGATATTGTAAGCTGATCATTTTTTTTAAACGAGACTGCATTATTATGCTGCTGTTGTGTTGACGCATATGATTACATTTCACAGAAATACCAGTATACATACCAGTATACATACCAGTATACATACCAGGATTCCAGATAGATTCGGTCCACAGGTAATCTAGCTGTTCCTCCTCTCCTAAGGGCTGGTCGATGAACTGAGTTCGTTGATTATTCTAGGGCATATATATATATATATATATATATATATATATATATATATATATATATATATATATATATATATATATATATATATATATGTAAGATGGCCTTGATTAGGACATTCACTTCCCTGTACCGTCTCATCTTGCATAATAAAACAATAGCAAATAACCGTAACGAATTAAATACACTATCGATTTTCATACATGTTTAACGCTAACTCTGTTATAGAAAACTGTTAGTGGGAGGTGCACATGATGCTTTGTCCCCGGCTTCAGTGGAAGTGAGTAGTACATGTACCCCGCTGCCCTGGGGGATTTGCTCCATCCCCTCCATGGTGTGGGTGGAGGGGGTACTGGCTTCCGCCATCAGGCGTCGCGATCAACGCACACTCGCACCAACAGCCTGACCTCCGTCCTTAACTGTCCTTGACCTCTTGAGCATGACGGAAGGGGGCAACGTTGTTCATCACAACCCATGACCTGACGTGGGTAACACGACTCATGACCTGACGTGGTTAACACGACCTATGACCTGATGTGGTTAACGTGACCCATGACCTGACGTGGTTTACACTGCCCATGATCTGACGTGGTTGACACGGCCCATAACCTGACGTGGTTAACACGACCCTTGGACCTGACCGCCGGATGAAAGCGTCTCCGGGTCACAGGACCTGTCGTGTCCAGGTACGACCAGTGGGACGGGATGGGCCGACCAATATCAATTCCCCCTCGCCCCAGGCCGGGCCGTGTGGGACGTGTGTTCCTGTGTTTGGAACGTGAGGTGATGTATCACACCGCCATGTTGGTGTGGGGGCGCGTCTCTCTCTCTCTCTCTCTCTCTCTCTCTCTCTCTCTCTCTCTCTCTCTCTCTCTCTCTCTCTCTCTCTCTCTCTCTCTCGGGAACGTCTTACCCTCGTATTTCAACCCCCCCCCCCCGCCCGCTCCAGTAGAGTTTTTCTGGTTGGGAATGTTCTGGTGTTAATGACCACTTTTTTGAGAGAAGTATTTTGCAGTTGAAATCATGTTTGCATCACTCGTCCTGCTGCGTGACATGCCTCCTCCTCCTCCTTATGTATCAATTATTCCTTCATTCTACAGACAACTGCTGGGAAAGAGCGTATCATATTAGGTTTTCCATTGTAATCTTATTGTTGATACTGTCTTTCTTACCCTCAGAACCAGTTGAAATCTTTGCGTCGAGAGGTTAATGGATCATTATAATCCTTTTAACGGTATGATATACAGCTGTTGTGTGTGAATGGTTCTGTTTGCCGTAAGTGGTTTGCTTGATTTTCTTGAAGGTTAAAAGAAGTTACGTCTTGCAATAGTTACTGTTGGAAGTAGGTCGTAGAAGTCACTATGGACGAGTGATTTGTTACTTGGCCGTGAAAGAGATTAATAGTTTTCACTGATGTGTGAGCAGGAAGCCTTATGAGGTTAAGATATAACAGAAGTGGTTAGCCAGGCTGGGTTGTAGCTTTCTTTAACACTGTTATGACGCGGGACATGTTTTGTAACATTATTATGGCGCGCGACATAGGTTTTGGAGAGAGAGAGAGAGAGAGAGAGAGAGAGAGAGAGAGAGAGAGAGAGAGAGAGAGAGAGAGAGAGAGAGGCACATTAGGGGACAGGGTGGATAAGAACACCGGAGGGAAGGGAATGAAAGCAGTGGTGAGCGGGGAGGCTTCACCCATGGTGGTAGTGTGGGTGCATGGCAGAGTGTGGGGAAGCTTGATCACAAGCTGTAATGCACTAGGACGAGGTTCTGGAGACGGTCAGAGTGTCCTGAAGTGAGGGGAGAGAAGGGGTCAGGTGGGTCGCGAGGGGAAGCGGGCGAAAGTAGACCATGGTAGATCATATCATGTGTAGCACCCTCACCCCTCCTGCCTTACACCCGCATCCCTCTTACCGTACACCCACACCCCCTACCCCCCGAGCCATATGAGGTCCTCCAGGTGTCCGCCACTCCTGCATCGTGGCTAGTGGCACGTGTTGACCAGGTGCTGGTTGTCTGGTTGGCTTACCCTCACCTGCGTCTTAGACAGCCCCCAGGTGGTGACCCTCTGTGTGGGTATGTGTGAACTGTGGTGACACTGTGAGGAACCTGGTGTGCATGACCTGTGGTAATGCCCTGGCAGTGACCTAGTTAGCATGACGTGTGTTTATATAACGTTAGTTAACACCGTGACCCATCTGGTACGTATGATCCGTGCAGTGGCATGGTGTGCATGACCTATGTGTGGGGGGGTGACACGGTGGCAGTGACCCGGTGTGCGTGACGGCGGGACAGTGACCCCAGCAGCAGCAGCAGCACACGAAGCCTGTGATCGACCAGTGTCTCCTGCTGCCCCTCAAAGCCCGGCCGGCCGCCCCCTCCCCACCCACCCACCATTATTGACATCACCCACCTGAGGTGTTGATGATGGTGATGGTGGGACGACCGGTGTTACTGAAGCCTCTCCTGGTGTTGCTGGGGCTGCTTACGTTACTGTCAGCCTGTTCCTGTTCCTGCTGCTGCCGTGGCTGGTGTCTGCACTGCTGATGCTGTGGCCTCGAGCAGGAGGTCGAAGCTTTGAGTCCGAATGCCTTGGGTGTCTCGGACCGTCTCGCTGCTTCACCGTCCAGCCGACCTCGTGCCTTCCTGCCCTGGGTCAATACTTCTATAAATACAACATTTATGATGTATTCTCTGTATGATGTATACTGATGCTCCTCGTGTTCCTGGTATTTCTGACGTCTGTGACTTTATGTACTCTTTAGTCATTATCTTGATGTAGAGTTGATGACGTAAATGATTTACTTAGTGGATCCAGTCATTACAGTTGTCACATATACTCAGAAAAATGAGTGTTTCTCCGACTCTACATACTTTATTTGTAGTGGCCGGTATGTGGGGCTTTGACGATCTGGCAGAAGTTTTCGTGTTTACGTTTATTTGGTTGTGTTTGTTTGATGGTCTGTCCTCCGAACCGTGTTGAGTTTGAGGTGGACAGATTGTCTGTCCTTTCTGTCCATTACACTGCATCGCCCGTCACTGTAATGACATACTTCCGGTAGTACACGTCCTCACTTCCTGCATCCTCCCTCTTGTCCACACGTCCTGTAGCTTACCCCTTGGCCAGCGCCACAGGTGACGTTACATATGCACCTTTGTTGTAAGTTGACATTATATACAGACCCATGTTGTAAGGTCACAGCATTGGAGGGCTTCGCTGTCTCGTAAGGTCACAACATTGGGTAGGATTGTATGATTAATTCTGATATAGATTATGTAGAATGTTGTGATCCGCAGTTCTGAAGGAACTTTGTGTCATTATTTCATTGGGGGTTTATTGTGTCGTAAGTTTATTATTACACGGGGCTTGATATGAATTCATTTCATGGGGTCTGTTGTTTGTCATAAGTTCATAACTCGGGTTTACTGTGTCATGAATCAATGGCACATGAAAATTAGTAGTGTTATATGTTCGTGACAGGGGCTTCTTGTGTCATACGTTCATGACACAGTGGGGTTTGTCATGTCAGAAGCTCGTACTCTGGAGAGGTCATGATTATCTCGTGGGTTATAATGTGTAGTAAACATTATGCCTGTGGTTCACAGGACAGACTTGATCCCCCTTGCTCTTGGCTCGTCCACATCATTAAGGAATAAAAAATACGGGATCTGTATTTGTTGATGTATTTACCATGAGAGGATGAATCTCCTGACCGGTGTATTTCGGGTAAGGGACGAATTCTTTCAGCGGATAGTTTGATTTGTACAATGTGTAGAGTGTGTGAACACGTGCGATGAAGGGAGTGATTGTAAAGCCTTGCATAGGTTGAGGGTCAGCACTTGCTCGGTACAATACCATTGCCACTTCTAGCCCTACCCATGCCAGAAGCCGATGTATGTAGGAAGAAGGATTTGTTGGGACCTGACTAAGGGTTTACGTTTGTTTACAGGGCAATGAACAGAGTGATTATTAGATAAGATCAGGAGGGTGAGTGAGGGCTGGACACCCCCAGGAGCTGCTGCTGCCATTGTAAGGTTAGTTCTGTGACGGGATAGGAGAAGGGAGGGTGATCACTGGTCATTTAGTGCCTTATTGTGGCCTGATATGTACCAGGTCATGTGAATTCCTCACTCAGACAGATCACATGTACACATAAGTAGACAGAGAGATTTATAGACATACAGACCAGCCGACATGGAAATAGAAACACATCACGTAGCTTGAGCTTCTTCGGACCACGTGACGTGAGCCACACACGACACACATCATCAGTGGACGTAACAGAAGGCGTAACAGACCACGTGCTTCCATAACGGTGTGAGCTCGTGTTCTGGGGGAGTGGCGTGACGCCCCTGTGTGATATGGTCAGCTGCTCCTCTTGCACCCACTCAAGTGGCTCTCAAGTGTGTTCTTCCCGAGATGAGGGGGAGGGAAGGAGGCAACCCGAGCCTGGCACTGGTGGATCATCTGTCTTCCTCAGGAGTGGATTAAATCGTTTGCAGATGTAGAGATTGGTGTGCCGTGTGTGTGTGTGTGTGTGTGTGTGTGTGTGTGTGTGTGTGTGTGTGTGTGTGTGGTTGTTGCTTCAAGGTGGTAGTTAGTTTGTTTATATTTTCTTGGTTGGTGGGGGAGTGAAGATCCAGGAACAGCTGGGGGAGGCTGGCTGCAGCCTGGGTGACACAGGCCCAGCAACACCTGGTTCGGGTCTCAGATGTGCTCCGGCACCGGACTCATGGTCACAGTGCTGCTGGTATTCAGGTGATGCCTGCCCTTTAACCTGGCAGGAGAGGCCCTAGCCCAGGTCGGTGGAAACGCTGGCTGCAGAAGGAGGACACTGGCGTGAGCTGGTGATATTAGGAGCCGCCCCTCCCCGTTGTCTCTCCTTGTTTTCTCTTGCTTCCTTGCTCATCATTGTCTCTCTCTCTCTCTCTCTCTCTCTCTCTCTCTCTCTCTCTCTCTCTCTCTCTCTCTCTCTCTCTCTCTCTCTCTCTCTCTCTCTCTTATGTCTTTCACCCGCTCCTCTTGTATTGCCTCAGCCCAGCCTGCCGGCCTCCCTGCGTGTGTTATTCCTGTCTCTTACCTTACACTCAGCTCGGTCCTGTGTCCAACCCCCCTTACCCCCAGACGGAGAGCAGCTCTTGGTCAACATTGCTGTCCCTGGCTGCGCCACTCATTGTGGCCAGTGTTGTGTGAGACTTGTGGTTTCCTCCTCTCTTCTACCACCGCCACCACAGCCACCTGCCATCGCCCTCACCACCATTACGAGGACCACCATCGCCACTGCTGCTGTCGCCACCATCTCAAGAAGCTTTGTAAACATTGATGCATCTTCCGTTGATTATAGAAGGCTCATCTCTACCCCCATGATTAGTTTTGGGACCAAGAGGAATTGTTGCTGTCATGAGGCGAGCTGTTTGAGGGCGGTGGGTGTAGGTGTACGTTCCTCACCACAAACTGTCTGGTCGGTCACGCTGTGCTGATAACTGGCAAGTGCGTTCCTCAAGTTGTCTCGTGGACGATCTATAATGTCTGTAACAATTGCAGTTTAGCAAGCTGAACGTGTTTGGATATTTGCATGAATCATTCTTTTGTTGTATTTATGGCACCTTTTGATGCCAGGGGTGATATTTTTGGAAGCCCTTCTTGCCTGTCATGCCTGTAGGGGATGATTTTTGAGTGTTGGTTGGGAACTCTGTCCCTCAAGATTTAACATACGTAAATTTACTGTTTGTTTTTCCCGTCATTGTTCCAGAGGGTAGAGTCAGGTGCTTACAGTCACCCCCGGTACTCTTGACGTTTGACACGAGAGTATGATTCTATGTATATTTCCTAGCACGACCGTATTCTCCTCTTGGAAGGATGATATTAGCACAGGACGATTTTTGAGGACAGAGGCTATAATGAAGACTTTGGAAGTGTCACCTTTGCCTGTCTTCTCTTGTGCGTTCTCCAAGCCCAGCCTACCATCATCTTGAAAGAGGCAGATTTTGCTTCGTTGCTCACAAGCTAAAGTCAATCACATGTAGTTTGCATTGTTGTGTTTTTCGTGTGATAGGATGATGTTTGCTTGTGTCGGGTACTCTGTAGTTTCTTAGTCTTATTCCACCACTTCCCTCATGACCAAATAGTTGATACTTCTTTGTGAAATTGTGTGGTGTTCTCAGCAGCGCGCTGGAAAATCGGAATGTATAGTGTCAGTGTTTTCTGCAGATCAGGTTTGCACATTCGTCCTGAGTGTCGTATGGAAATGTTACGAAGGTACAGTCTGTATTTACATCTGTGTCATATATATGAAAACAGGAGCAGTATAGATGCAAGACCGGATCCCTGGGAACAGAGCTTTTCACTCGAAGCCCAAAAGAGGCTGCGCTTTACAACACTGTGTTTCTACTGTTCTTCAGGAGGTAGTCACCTCCACATCTTACCACCTGACCACATCCTCTAACTGTCGCTAGTTGTGTGCGCGGTGACACCATGGTCACGTTTACCAAAGGCCTTTGGAAAGTGTATGTACGTTACATCAGCTCCGGAATTGTTCTCTTGTGTTAGTGTCACTGTCTTGCAGTCATCCCCAGGAAGTGCGAATATCAGAGCAATTCATCTATTGTGTATTTTGTTGATGTATTTCTTTTGACAACAGATTTGATTAAGATATCAAAAGAGGCTTGTTTATTACAGGTTCTCTCTCAGGATGTTTTGCCATAGTAATTAGACATCTTGGCACCTGCACTGAAATCCTACGCCTTGTAACCCCTCGAGCACGACGGCACGACCCTTAAGTAAGGTCAGGTCAAAGTCGTACCTTCGCACCGAGATGGTTAGCCTTACTTACAGTAGAACTATGTTATTAGTTACACTTTGTTAGTGACTGGATATGACTAGGGAAGGCTATACGTTTAAAGAGGTTGAAAACTTGTCATACTTATGATAGCGGGATGTATGTGTGTGTGTGTGTGTGTGTGTGTGTGTGTGCGCGTGCGTGGGGGGGGGGGGGTATCTCAGGTTGTGGTGGCCATACGACAAGACAGTATCTATTACTTCTGGATTCTCTTTTGCTGGGTGAGTGTGGCCACCGGTGTCAGTGGTGGACCAAGAAGATGTTGGCCAGCAGGTGTGGCCAGGGGTGTCAGTGATGGGGTGGCCTAGACTAGGAAGGGGGTGGCCAGGTGTGACCCTCAAGGATGGCTGGGAGGGAGGAGAGGTTGTAGTGCGTGCTGGGACTTGGTAACCTCAGTAGCCAGTAGGCACCAGTGTGGCTCCAGCTACTGTTGTTATAACTGTTGTTACTACTGCCGGGGATGTTTTGTCGTAGTGGTGATTATTGTTATAATGGTGTCGGTGATGGTGGGGTTCGTCATAATGGTGGTGGTTGTGGTAATTGTGGTAATTACGGTCAGTATTTTTACGCCATGTTTTTTTCGAGTGACTATGATTGTGATGGTGGTAGGCCGTTTTGTGGATGTGGCGTTGGTGGTTGTGGTTGTGGTGGGTCAGCAGGTGGGGGTGTTGGGTCAGGGGATGGTTGTGGGCTAGGTGGTTGGGGGCGGGGCGGGGGAGAGGCTCAGGAAGCCACAAGTCCACCGTGGTCAGGTAAGGCACCTGTGGCAGGCCGACCCGGGGACTCCTCTTGTGTGACCTGCTGCTGGTGAAGGGGTACGACGGGGGAGGGGGTGGGGGGGGGATTGGTCGTGAGGGGGGTACAGGGGGAAGGAGGGGAGGGGGAGTGGGGGTACGGAGAGGGGCGAGGGCCACGAGGCAGCAGTCAGGTGTCATCGCTGGAGTACCGTTAGCAGCAGACCTGCCCTCCCTGGCTTGACGGCTCCCCCTCCTCCCACCTCCACTGCTGCCTCCCTCCCTGCCTGCCTCCCTGCCTGCCTCCCTGCCTGTGTGTGTGTGTGTGTGTGTGTGTGTGTGTGTGTGTGAGGGAAGTAGGTTTGCGGGTCGAGAGCCTGGAGTGCCCGGGGCGTCGCCTTCAGTCCTGGGTGCCCCCGAGCCCTGAGTTCCCGGCTAGCCTTCACCACTAGACCCGTACCTCCCTCAGGGGCGGTATACCGCCACAGGGAAGGTACGGCTGGAGCGGTACGCCCACCTCGCCCACGTACAGCTGTGGTGCGTACCTCGTGCCCTACCCGTGCCACGGCTCACTACTTACCACCTCGTCGACGTCTCCGGTTCACTGCCCCTCTCCATCTCCCGCCTCCTCACCTTCCTCTGCCCTGGTCTTCACCCTCATCAGGAGACTTACGCTCATCATTTACAGGAAATTGATCATCACGAGTTAATATGGAGGGCAGTTTGTGTGTGTGTGTGTGTGTGTGTGTGTGTGTGTGTGTGTGTGTGTACCGGGCAGTGGCGCTTGCTGGAGGATTATGTGGTAGTTAGTACATCTTTGTTAAAAGGTTGAGAGGGCGGTAGTGGTGAATGTCTGTTAGAGTGAGTGGACGTCTATTAGGGTGAGTGGGCGGCAGATGACACAGTGAATGTCCGTTAGGGTGAGTGGGCGGCGAATAGCGCGGTGAGTGTCTTTGTTAGGTTGAGTGGACGGGAGGTAACAGAGAAAGTATGCGTGAGATAGAGTGGGCGGCAGGTGGAGTGGAGTGGGCGGGCGGTAGGCTGGGGATGTGATGAGTCGAGTGTCAGGTGGGCAGCGGCGCGCGTTGGTGGGGGACAACAGTCCTGCTCCCGTGGCTCATATTATGGTAGGTGTCCCCTCACCCCATACATACAAAGGACGGAGGAGTGGCTCCCTCAGTGGGGTGGGGTGAAGTTACGTTCTTAGGAGGAAGGGGTGATGTTCATGTACCTCGGGGTTGTGGATTTGTCTTCTCCTCGTGTGGTTTAGTTATTCATATTATGAATAGGTTGAATCAGTATTGTGTGTGTGTGGTGGTGGTGGTGGTGGGGGGGGGGGGGGGGTTCTTGCCGTGGTCTTTCATTTGTGGTAGAGGCTGTGGCCTGGGGGTTGGCGGGGGTAAGGGGGAGGAGTGTGTTTGTGGGCGTGTGTCGGGTCGCTCACCGCCTCACACACTTCTCTCACAACACAGCTGAAGTCCCACTCATCCCTCTGTTTTGCTCCGGCGCTACACGTTGTTTTTATCACCTTGTCACTCGAATGTTATCATGATCATTACTTATATATATATATATATATATATATATATATATATATATATATATATATATATATATATATATTTTTTTTTTTTTTTTTGCTTTGTCGCTGTCTCCCGCGTTTGCGAGGTAGCGCAAGGAAACAGACGAAAGAAATGGCCCAGCCCACCCCCATACACATGTATATACATACGTCCACACACGCAAATATACATACCTACACCGCTTTCCATGGTTTACCCCAGACGCTTCACATGCCTTGATTCAATCCACTGACAGCACGTCAACCCCGGTATACCACATCGCTCCAATTCACTCTATTCCTTGCCCTCCTTTCACCCTCCTGCATGTTCAGGCCCCGATCACACAAAATCTTTTTCACTCCATCTTTCCACCTCCAATTTGGTCTCCCTCTTCTCCTCGTTCCCTCCACCTCCGACACATATATCCTCTTGGTCAATCTTTCCTCACTCATTCTCTCCATGTGCCCAAACCATTTCAAAACACCCTCTTCTGCTCTCTCAACCACGCTCTTTTTATTTCCACACATCTCTCTTACCCTTACGTTACTTACTCGATCAAACCACCTCACACCACACATTGTCCACAAACATCTCATTTCCAGCACATCCATCCTCCTGCGCACAACTCTATCCATAGCCCACGCCTCGCAACCATACAACATTGTTGGAACCACTATTCCTTCAAACATACCCATTTTTGCTTTCCGAGATAATGTTCTCGACTTCCACACATTCTTCAAGGCTCCCAGAATTTTCGCCCCCTCCCCCACCCTATGATCCACTTCCGCTTCCATGGTTCCATCCGCTGCCAGATCCACTCCCAGATATCTAAAACACTTCACTTCCTCCAGTTTTTCTCCATTCAGACTCACCTCCCAATTGACTTGACCCTCAACCCTACTGTACCTAATAACCTTGCTCTTATTCACATTTACTCTTAACTTTCTTCTTTCACACACTTTACCAAACTCAGTCACCAGCTTCTGCAGTTTCTCACATGAATCAGCCACCAGCGCTGTATCATCAGCGAACAACAACTGACTCACTTCCCAAGCTCTCTCATCCCCAACAGACTTCATACTTGCCCCTCTTTCCAAAACTCTTGCATTCACCTCCCTCACAACCCTATCCATAAACAAATTAAACAACCATGGAGACATCACACACCCCTGCCGCAAACCTACATTCACTGAGAACCAATCACTTTCCTCTCTTCCTACACGTACACATGCCTTACATCCTCGATAAAAACTTTTCACTGCTTCTAACAACTTGCCTCCCACACCATATATTCTTAATACCTTCCACAGAGCATCTCTATCAACTCTATCATATGCCTTCTCCAGATCCATAAATGCTACATACAAATCCATTTGCTTTTCTAAGTATTTCTCACATACATTCTTCAAAGCAAACACCTGATCCACACATCCTCTACCACTTCTGAAACCACACTGCTCTTCCCCAATCTGATGCTCTGTATATATGTTGTCGCTGTTTCTCATGACAGGTTGTATGTAATGTATGAATATTATTCTGGTGGACATTGAAGTGTTTGTTGAGGTGGACCAGTACTACGGCCCTTGACCTGACAGGAGGTCGAGACCTGAAGCTGGGAAGATGAAAACATGTTAATGATTTAAGTAGATAAAGACCTGAAGCTTGGTAGTTAAGACCTCTAGCTGGGTACATGGGGACCTGAATCTAGCTAGATAAGACCTAGAGCTTGGTAGATGAAAACGAACCCGCGTAGATGAGACCTAAACGTATGTAGATAAGACCCTCAGCTTGATACATGTAGACCTGAATCAGGGTAGGTGGAGACCTGAACCTGGGTAGAGGGGAACCTGGATCTGGGTAGATGAGGATCTGGACCTGGGTAGATAGGGACCTCTACCCCGGATGACGCAACTAATGTATGCAGTGTATGGTCGGCCATTTTTAGTATGGGTAGGGATATGGGTAGGATGGGCTGGGTGTGTGTGGCTTGTGCCAGTGTTGTGTCACCATGTGTTCATATATATATATATATATATATATATATATATATATATATATATATATATATATATATATATACATACAGTATTGTCTTTAGGCTACTTTCAGGAGCCTGACTCCGTCCGTGTAGCACGGTCCTGAAGCAGGTTGTCCGTGTTCGTAGTCTTAACAGTCACGTGGATTGCGTGATGATCATTACAGTTGTCAACAGTGACTGGAGAGACCCTGCCAGTTTACCCTTGTCGTGGGTAGTTGTCGTTGCCTCACCCTTGGTGTTCGCTGGGAGTAGTTTGCGTAGTGTACCGAGACTCTCACTGGGTTATGGGAGCGTTCCGATGTGCACGTCAAGGACCAGGCTGCCCTGTACTACCTGGTGGGTCCGTGTGCAGGTCACGGACCAGAGACTAGTTTGTCCTGTACTGCCTGGTGGGTCCGTGTGCAGGTGACGGACTAGAGACTAGGTTGTCCTGTACTGCCTGGTGGGTCCGTGTGCAGGTGACGGACCAGGGACTAGGTTGTCCTGTACTACCTGGTGGGTACGTGTGCAGGTCACGGACCAGAGACTAGGTTGTCCTGTACTGCCTGGTGGATCCGTGTGTAGGTCAGGGAGCAGACCAGGCTGTCCAGTACCCTTGGTGAGTGTGTAGCAGTGAGTGTGTTGGACACAACAGCTGGCTAGGGTGCGTGTTGTAAGTCTCTCTCTCTCTCTCTCTCTCTCTCTCTCTCTCTCTCTCTCTCTCTCTCTCTCTCTCTCTCTCTCTCTCTCTCTCTTCATATATCTATAGACAAATGTAGGTAGGTAGGTAGATTGATAGATACGTAGATAGACAGACAGACAGGTAGATATGGAATGATAGATAGACAGATCATGCAACACCTGGGACTTGATGACATTGTCAACACCCACCTACACACACACACACACACACACACACACACACACACACACACCTGTTGTTACCAAATTCTTCAGCAGCAGCTAAAGTAACCCGGCTTTACCCAGGCCAGGATCAATAGTTCATTTCCTCCCTCACCTGTCTGGTACATTTATACTGATGAAACACACGTGTCACCATATTAGAAATAAAAGAAAATCATATCCAGGTGCACATCTTTGTGGCCCTCTTAGTATAGCTTAAGTTTCAAGTTCCTGACCGTCACTGTCATGAAGCTATGACGCTGACAAACACATTCACTCTGGCATATACCCTATTTCAATTATATATATATATATATATATATATATATATATATATATATATATATATATATATATATATATATATATATATAAATAAAAAATACATATATAACCTGTTTGGGTACCCCCTTTATGTAAGAGTCAATTCGCATATTTTTGCATTTTTTATATTTGTGAGTATGTGTTACGTCACTGTCTGTACCTTGCTAGCGTGCGTGTTTTGGATACAAGTGACCATTTAAAGATAATGGGAACTGAGATGTATAGGCGGAGTTCGAACCCTTGTAAAGTAGTAGGTGACCCTGAGCCTTTAACCTGTGGACCATCGAAGGTCATAGTGACCCAGGATGACGACTCATAGAGTTCAGGTTTGTGATTGAATAGTGCATTAAATGATAGAATATACTGGGTCTTACGTAGGTCAGTGAGTATGAGGCGTCTGTACTTTGTGTGTGTGTGTGCATGTGTGTGTGTGTGTGTGTGTGTGTGTGTGTGTGTGTGTGTGTGTGTGTAACGAGGCCATGAAAGTGAAATTACGTTATATAGCTACAATTTCATGGAGATGTAATAAAGAAAATGGCCTTAAAGTAGAGACCGAGCCACTTGAGAGGGGAGCTCCCTGAAATGGCGTCTTAATATCTCTGAAGAATGTAAGAAAATTTTTTCAAGAAGGATAAACATAGAAGAAATTTGATAACATCTTTAACAGAATTTTTTGAATAAGTGGGAATCGGCTTCCCCCGTACTGA
Source organism: Panulirus ornatus (assembly GCF_036320965.1). NCBI lineage: Eukaryota > Metazoa > Arthropoda > Malacostraca > Decapoda > Palinuridae > Panulirus > Panulirus ornatus. The sequence continues at coordinate 25,251,271 of NC_092238.1, forward strand.
GGAATCCAAGATCGTGTAAACATTAATTACCAGACAAGATAATGTTGGTATCTTATCAGTAGGTACAACCATGAGGCTCCGTGTGACCTCCAAGTGGAGCTTTGAGGGAGGTGTCCTGTGGCGTTGACATTGTACGCCAAGCTGGTCTGCCTGAGTCACAACTACAACCCCGGGAACCAGTAATTTCGGTCCTCAAGTTAGGCCTTCAGCACCCTGGTAATAGGTGTCGAAGTCGTCTCCAAGAATTTGCATAGAAATGATTAAGATGAGGATTCTGATGGCCACGAGGGTGGGTAAATGTTGCAGATATTATACGAGCCAGAATGTTGACTCTGCTTCCTGGAAGAAATGTACCCGAATCAGGTGTAAGACGAACCTCCACTTATGTTACACCTCACAGTGTGCTCCACGCATTCGAGTAGCAACAGGTTGAAAGACCAGAGAATAGATATTACGTGAATTAGAATATTCAGGAAGTGTTGAACACAGGGGAAGACAACGCGAGCAAGCTGGAAAAAGGCAGGGGTTGTGGTGGAGTTGGGTAGGGTGTCTGGTCGTGGGTTGGGTAGCAGGTTGTGACCTTGTAAAGGTGTTTGGGTGTTATGAAGTGCCACACCATCTGCTCGTAACTACAGGTATTTCACAAGTAATTACAAGGGACGTCGTGTGATGTAAGAGCTCCATTTGAAGTGCTCGCTGGAGAGGATCTCGCTATAGAATCTAGAGTTCAGCATTTTTCTTATACAAGTTAGAACTAGTAGAGGACTGTGACGTGTAGGCAGTGTACAGGTAATGTGCACCTACTCCACAAAGAACGAACAGGTGGCGCACAGATGGTTTACAGGGTCGCTTGTAGGTAATTCATTGCACTCTAGGTTGACACGAACTTTACAGCTAATCTACAATTAGTCTACAAATTATCGAAATTATCCGATGTGTGATTTGGGAGGTGGTGTTCAGTAAACTATAAGCAGTCTGTATTAGTTCACAATGAGAGTGGAAATCCACAAGTCAACGACGGTAACCAAGGATTTTGATGTATTGGAATCCGCAAATGATTTTACAAGTGCTCATCTGCTGAGACACAGACACAGACTGCGGATGATGTATGAGTAAGCTGTTGTTGATCTGCATTTAATGTACACTTATTAATGAGCTGCAGTTGCTTAGGTAATGAATTAATAGTGTGGTCGTGCAAGTGCTCAGGTCAAGGGTGGTGGGCAAGTATGGTGTGGACAGTAAGCTAGTTGGGTGGCAGTGGTGGGCGTTAAGAAATGTAGATGTTTGGGTGGTCGTGGTGGGGGGTGGGTGAGGGTGGTTGTGGTGGGCGGTGGGTGATCCTTAACCAGGGTCGCCTCGGGAGGGTTGGGGTGTGGTGGTGGGGTTTTAGAGGCCTCTCATATAAGGTGTTGCATGTACGTGGTGGCGGCGCGGTGTACGTGGGCTGCCCAAGCCTCACACCACGCTCCTTCATGATCCACCACGCTCCGCGCTGCTGTTCAGCACCCATGCTCTGTGTGCTCCATCACGCTCAACACAACTCCATCTTTCCCCCTCGTTCATCCGTCGCACTCCTCACTGCTTTACCTTACTCTGCGCTGCTCTGCTAGGCTCGTCTGCCATCCTGCTCTCCATCAAGCGTCGCACTGTTGCAATACGTTGAGCAGTGTTCAGTGGCTCTCCGCTCTTCTCCACTAAGCTGGTCTTCAATGCAAACTGTTCCAACATGCTCCAAGCTGCTGTAGCCACATTCCACCACGCTTCCCATTTTCCACCACGCTCCTGCCTGTTCTTTCATGCTTCTCTCTCCGCCACCCTCCACCACCTCGTGTCTCCTGCAGCCAGGCAAGAGGCGTGTAGGTCTGACGTAGTCCATGCGTTCCAGCGCTCTGTGCCTGATATCTCATGACCGAATGATTCCAATGGACCAGTCTTATCCACACAAACCTTTAGAACTCATGAGGGTGTCAGAGGTCAACGACACAAAGCGCTCTGGACTAAATTACCCCAAAATGATCGCGTGTACGATATCAGAAGAGGGAGTCGATGGATCGAGGCCAAACTTGTGTAAGAGGTACACCATACAATGTTCTCGCCAACCCATCCCACACCTTCCTACCCCATCCCACGCCCGCCTACCCCTGCCCACGCCCGCCTACCCCAGCCCACGTCCGCCTGCCCCAGCCCACGCCCGCCTTCTTCGCCCCACACCTACCTACCCCAGCCATTCCTTCTTCTGCAGATGTTACTAGACATGATCTAGTGGATCAGACCCACGTCCGGCCTTTATCCCGTTCCTTTTACCCAGCTTACAACCCAGCCCACAGTCTTGGCCTTCAGCTCAGCCCACAGAAGCCCAGGACTGGGGCTGAGTGACACGGCTCGTATTGCAGCCCATGCCAGACCCCGGCAGGTGTTGAAGGGTAGGGGGGTTGGGGGAGCATCAGTGCAGCACGTGGTTAGGCTTGGGCAGGTGGCTGGCATCACTGCACCTCACCTGCAACATTCTCTCCTCCAGCTTGCTCCCTCCCTCCCAGACTCACTAACCACCGCCTCCACTCCTTGTAATCATCGTGTCATTCATACCTTCCCCGGGGCAGTCCACAGGTGACTCACGCACTAGTACAACCTCCCCACCTGCCTAGAGAGGGAAGGAGAGAATTATGTGGCATTTGTCAGCAGGTATGGACTGTAGTGTAAGGCATGAGTGTGTTTGTCGTCGTTAGTCCGGTCGTGTGGTGGTTGAGGGTCAGAACCGGGTGGCAGATACTGCTGTCCGACCCATTCAGGATTTAGGGCTGGGTCTCTCGAGGACCCGCCTCGTGTCGTCTTGCTTTCCCAGCATCCGCCCATCAGAGTACATGACGTGCTCATCCGCCCTCCAGGGTGCATACCACACCCACACTGAAGTCTTGGGCGGGAAGGACCGTCGCGGGCAGTGGGTTCGTGCTCGACCCCGCCCACCTGGCCAGGAATGATGGGCGCCACGCCCACGAGTCTCCATGTTTGGCCCCTCCCTCGACACTGGGCATCGCCGCCGCCCCCAGCGAGAGGCCTCCCGCCCTGACAGCACTCACCTCCAGCCTGTAGTGAGCGGGTCATGGCGCAGGGATGTCGCCGTCTCCATCACAGTTCTCACCATTTCCTTAGTTTCATTGAGTCCCACCTCTCAGCTCGGCTGATTCAGCGCGTGAAGTATACCGACTGAATCCTTGAATATGATGATTAACACCGTGGCACTCGAGGGGTTACTCCTGTGATGCTGTACTTTGGGGAAGGGGAGGGAGGGATGAGAAAAGTGTGGAAGGCAGAAGGCGGCTGTTGTGTTAGCAGAGCGCACACGGAGGAGTGGAAGTGGGTGAGACTCGAGTGGCCTTAGTAGGCTGGTGGTATGTCTGGCTCTTGCGTGTTGTGGTGCGACATTGGCTGGCTTGGCCAGGCCAGGCTAGGCCAGCCCAGGCCAGGACCAACATTCCTGCACCGGATCACAACACCTTATATGAGAACACGGGCCTGACCTCGCTGGGGGATGGGAGGGGGGCCCCTCGTTACGTAATGTTCATGGCAGTGTTGGGGGGCTGCAGCCACTGGCAGGCTGGCCAGCCAGGATGTTCCAGTTCTCGGGACACGGCAGGTCTCACGCACAGCACTCGTTCATCACAAGATGTGTCCACCACACAGAATTGTACGGCAGCTTCTGGTGGTTTGTAGCTGACTTGATCACAAACTACTCATGTCCAATGCTTTTGATGGTAAAGCTTTCCCCGGGAGCTATCTGCACAAATCCAATGCTCCACAAAGCTGTACCGTCTGTAGTCTGGAAGTTTGAAGTTCGTCACAGTGGAAACTCCACCTTTCCCCAGTCTCCACTTGACCCATCTGTTGAGTGGGTAGCAGCTCTCCATGGGTTGAGGTTAGGTTAGAAGTTTGCTGCCTTTAACCACACTGACCACTATTTTCCTCTGTTGCTCTTCAGTGTTGGTCACTGACACCCATTTATCGGTGGAAGTTGCTGCTCTTTATGAGTTGTAGTCTGCCACGATCGTTCATGAAGGGATAACAATTTTTTTTTTTATCGTGGAGTCGTCTGCTCCGTTGCAAATTATACGAAAATGATTTACATTTGATGATAATAATGGGGAGGGGGTTATCTAAGGTCAGAATCTGTCTATAAGATAGAAAGAAAATAAGGCCAGCTTATTTCTCTCGGGTTATCAAGGAGAAAAATGGGATGGATCTTAAAAAAAAAAAGGAGAAGGTTCCGTGGCAGCTTGTTGCATCGGATCTTTAACAGCAACAACACAATAAATAAGTCTACGCCGGGTAAGTGGTGTCCCACCGAAAACAATAGCCAGAATGTAATCCCTGGCTTGACGTGAAAGCCAGCCAGCCAGCCAGCAGTCAGGAAGCATGGAGACTACACGAGCAGTTGGAGAACATTGGCCCTGATGCAGAACTAAGGCAGCTGGGAGGCTTTGTGAGGAAACATTTTGAAAACTCCATTTTCAAAAGACTTTTTTTTTTTAAACTAGCATACTATATTATTATTCAACGATGTAGAAACGTCGTGCTTAATCGGTTGATGAATTAATTGTTTAAATGAATATATTATATATTTCTGGATGAATGGTTGAAAATATTAAGCGTATATTGTTTATGTTCCCGCTGTGACTTGCACAGTTGCCATGATCACATTTTTTGCCCTGCACAACCTCGGTGTGTATGCATGGGCTGTTTCTTACAGCCGCGGCGCCACTTTCTAAACCTGTTTCTCATGGTGAAAGGTTCCTCATGAGACTTCTCCTAACATAAAGAGTCTCGCTGAAAAATACATGAAGTAAAAGGAAGCATTAGTTGAAGACGAAAATATAAAGTGTTCCTCGGGCTCCTCTACTTCAAAGGATGGGTTGCTAGATGTCGCAGGATATCCCTTAGTGATGTTACGTTGGCTTCCCTTTTCTGTCGACGGCCCGTCCTCTGGTTTGCTTGTTCTTAGACATATTTTTCTTGCGTGATATTTATCTTACATAATTATACAGGCCTTAAGAGTATAGTTTTCAGTAAGAAAATTTATTTGTTACATACATTAGCACATGTAAAGTCTTTCTTTTATATCTCAGTTGTCATTTTACCATGCGAAACAAGTTGAATTTATTTTTTCCACTTCGTAGACTCCAGTCGTGGACGAAAGTTTTCTTCTGGCTAGAAAGTACATATGAAAAAAGGGTTAAAGAGATAGACGGCCATGTGTGGAGAAATACTAAAAGATGCAGGAGTTCCGTGGTAAATTGAGTTTCTGTTATATGATAACGCCTTCAAGAAAGTGTTGCATAGGCATACCTGTGCCTTTGTTATGTAAATCTAATCAGTGGCTATAATTTTTATTGACCAACAATGATGAGTAAGTATAGAGGAGAGTAACACAAGAACCTCCCATTCTTGGATTTAGCTTTAATAAATACATATATAGATTTCCTTTATCTGATCGCTGGGTGTGAATGAGCAACTGACACAGTAAATGGAATAATACCATAAGAGGTATCAATCCAGATATACGCCCTGATCACATTGTCAGATGGATTTCATTCTAATTAGTAGTGCGAAGGCGCACAAACGTATCGCGTAACCAGCCGGTATAGAAAATATTTATTTTTAAAGCCTGTACATGGTTGTAGGTTTTTATAACGTGACGTGCTTGTCGGCAACATCTGTAGCATTTTAGTCCTGGTCTCTGCCGTGTGGGCGGAAATGGTTCACTTGTAATCAGCAGCAAACCTGAAGGTGACATCCGACCTGGGCAGATGTCTTTTGTGGAATGTATTATTATAATTATTATTATTATTATTATTATTATTATTTTTATTTTATTACTGATAATAATGAAGATAACCGGACGGTAATAATGATTGTATGAAAGGTGAAGGCTGAAATTATCTAGACAAAATATATTACGGGAAACAGAGAGAGAGAGAGAGAGAGAGAGAGAGAGAGAGAGAGAGAGAGAGAGAGAGAGAGAGAGAGAGAGAGAGAGAGAGAGAGAGAGAGAGAGAGACCGTGGCGTTAGAGTCGGGGCCGGTGAGAAGAGGTTATAATCGCTTCGTCGTTGCCTGGAGGAGGGGGACGGCGTTTTAGACTGGTTGGGGTTCGAGTGGGGATTGCGTGACCTCTGCCAGACTCCTGCTGTCTATCGCACTCAAGTTTCCTGTAGCTGATTTCCACTTCACTACATGGTAGCGACTGTTACTGCCGCTCCTCACAGTAGCAATTGTTCCTGCCAGATTTGTGTAAATTTTCACGTAATCGAACGATATAAGATTACTGAACTAAATCCAGTCCAGTAGGGGTAGGTTAGGCCAGGAGACTAGTATACTTGTGGTTTGCTTCCATGTTCCTAGGAATCTTTGCTGACACCAGCACTGTGAGTGTGTCGCTGTTTCGCAAAAGCATTGAATTTATTGAGCACTGTAGCCCGTCCTGTGGTCCGTGACGCAAAAGGGTAGAGGTTGTGGAGAGGGGCTTCCACGTTATATGACAACTAGAAAACGGGTGTGAGCGAATGTGGTCTTTCTTCGTCTGTTCCTAGCGCTTCCTCACTAACGCGGGAAACTGCAAACAGGTTAGAAAAACGATATATATATATATATATATATATATATATATATATATATATATATATATAAACTAGTTACAATATGCAGGGGTATAATACGTTTCATATGTCAGTAATTTTAAAAGTTGAGTACATTGTCCGTATTTCAGGTAGCTACGTATATCACAATGTATTAAACATATGCCGTCATTTGAAATAGGTTCTTCATGTTGTCATATGTGTTTGGTGGCCTGACGGGCATATATATTTGGCTTATTTATAATATGACCATCAAGACCATAGGTCTTGTTCCCTGATGAGATTGAGATGGTGGCCGCTTTGGATCGTGTGTTGGGGTGCGTGCTGTGAGACTTCTGCATTGGCAGATGCAATTCACCGTGATGATCGTCTGAGACCTTGGGCCATGTTAAGGTTGCTTTCTTCTCTCCGGCCGTTCAAGAAGTGGATTTTCAAATGTTTGATAGAACATTGGGCTGGATTGCAAGCGTTGTTATCCACATCCATTAATACGCTGTCAGAGACGAGATCTTTAAATTGAACTTTAATTTGTCATATATGTTATCTTTCATTGCTAATGGAACACGTGTTCTAACAGAAGTAAAAGTATGATAATTGTGGATAGTGTGATAATGTTGGAGGGAAAGAGATTCTTTGCAGCTGAAGGGTACCAATAGTGGTTATGGCGCATGTTGGTGGTGATTGAAGCAGACCAACTGGATAACAGGACTTGTGGTTTTATACTCAAGTTTTACATCTAGCAGACAAACCAACATAACCATCATGGTAAACTGCACTTCACGCATGTGCACTGGTAGGGATACCAAGTAAAATGCATGTAGGATTAAAATTTGACTTGTAGAGATACTCATCTTTTATTCCTTTTGCATTAAGGTAGTCACTACTATATACTTAACAACGCTGCACAGTGTGCAGTTTTTCAACAAGGCAGTTATTCAGAAACATTTCCAAACACCTGTGGCCTAGTACGTCGAGCACCCTTTAACTATTTTTGTGTGCATCCAGAGGGTATCCATGGACATAGCATGGCGGGTTGGATTTATAGTTGTTTGCAGTATGTTTGCTTCAATTGTAATGTCTGTTGCACTAGATGAATTTTAACATTGGGCAGAAGTATGTTTATCTGTCACAGTGTGGTACTAGGAATTAGTCAAGCATGTAGGAAGTAATATCCTCACTGGCATAGGTGCTATTATACATGCTCAGTTGAAATCACAGAACACTTTCGAGTGTGGATATAGTTTATTGATTGATTTAATGACGTGTTCTTGATAAACGATCATGAAGCCAGAAACAGTATGACATTTGTCAGATATTCAGAATCACCTCATCTTGATAAAGTTTATAGCTGCTGTATCGAGTGCTTGTATAACATTTCATGGTAGGTGGCCATTGTACTCATATGTATCTTTTTTGTTTATTGATTTATGATATACAAAATAATCATTAACTTGGTTATCACTTAGTGATGGATGTGACTTGGTGAGCTTGAGTTTGCTGGAGTCTTGTGGTGTCTTCTTGGGCTAGCATTACTCACTAATATGTCGTCTGACAGCTTTCCGAGTATTATGTTACATCTTCGAGAAATTTGAGAATAGTCAGTACACAGTTTGCAGAATTTTGATGTGCTCTTACTGCTATAAAACAGTCTGTGATATGGTGAGTCATTTATATTGATAACATTTCGGGAAAGAAAATTTTCCAGAATATTTTGAGCTTTAATTCACAAAGAATGGAAACATTATACAGACGTTGGTAAAATCATTTTAGATTTTTAAGCCATACCAACTTTACCTTCATATTTTTCATTCCCTAGCTTGTCTGTGCATGAGGAAGATATTGGGCAGCTGATTATTTAGATAATTAGATATGTCTTATGTATTATTGTGAATGATAATTTGCATATCAGTGGAGTTCTATAAAAAAAAAATGTGTATTTATAAAAAAATTTCATTCTCAGAGTTTGTCGGGGCACACAACGCCTGTAGAATGTGTTCGTTTTGGAGGATCTGAGGACCTAGTGTGTGCAGGATCATTAAGTGGAGCACTAAAGATCTGGGACTTGGAAGCCACCAAGATTGTACGTACTCTCACCGGACACAAGGCAAACATACGCTGTATTGACTTTCATCCGTATGGAGACTTCATTGGCACTGGTTCCCTCGATACAAATATTAAGGTTGGTAAATGGCTTATAGAATGGTGCATGTGATGAACATAGTGTAAAGATGCAATATGTATTGTTTAGTGGTAGATGTCTGTGTAAAAGGATATAAAATCAATGAATTTTGCTGAGTTCAGATGGCTTTGGGTCATCTTGAGGTGTTCTGGTATTTTTTTTTGTGTGTGTTCCTCCTTCAAGTAGTCTTTGTAATGTTCAACTTACTTATAAAAAGCTACACATGAAGATATGTTGATCATGTTCTGCTACTCACAAGAACAAACATGAACTATCAGTGAAATTGAAGGAATCCAAAATACTTTTAGTCATATGCAAGACACAAATTGATGACCACCAGTTCCATTGACATCTGAAAATAGAAGAGGGTGCAGGTGCATACAAAGATGATTGCCAGTTGAGTGAGATACTGAAAAAGCAGTATGAATCAAGCCTCATAGAGCCAGAAACCACCGAAAAGATGAACAACCCATCCATCTTCTTCCTAAATGATAATCCCAAATATTTCAATTTGCAAATCTCATTGTTTTGCCCCAGGACTTTGAAAGGGCCATTGAACACATGCATTCTGCTCCAGGAAGTCTATCTTTATACATATAGCCAGCAGCCATTAGAAGTACTGTGGGTTGTACACTGAATATGTATTTAGTAAATACACCTAACCAGCAAGACTGTGATGGTTACATGGGCCTGTGGGCTAGGGTAACCAATAGCATGGTCAATCAAAGACTTGGCTAACCACCTGGATTCAACCTGAGCTGTCGTGATAGAAGACCTCCTGAGTTGCTTTCGTTTAAGCTCAGTCTTTGGACTATACAGCATTCATGAGTACAGTAATGACCATGAGTTCTTTTATGGACTCACTGTTCATGTTCTTGGGGGTTAGTTGTAGTCTAGATGATTCTTTATCACATCAGAGGATATATCTCTGCTCTGTGTTAAAGATCATAGCCTTTTCATCTTTGCTTGAAGATACACCATTCTCTGGAAGGATAGTAGGCTATAATTTGCAATTCTTGCATGTTACAAAGACCTTTTAACGTGGTCTTTATTTTTTGTTTGTATGCAAATTTATTAGTAAATTCTTTGTGGTTAAAAGGAATATATGATACATAAATTCAGAGAACTTGGTAATTCTGCCCCTCATTGACTGTATGTGGAACAATGTATGTGTTTACTTAATAAGATTGCAGGTTTTTACAAACTGGGTTGATATGAGTATAATTACCATAATGTTAACAGGTTCTTGATGCTTGCTTATCAAGAGATTGTATGCTTCATTTAAGGACTTTTTGGACAACATATGTGTTAGTGTAAATTCTTAAAAATGGTGGAAATTTTTGGTGTAAGACTATGTCACTGTGTTAGCAGATTCTTGATGTAGTCATAACAATGTGTCTAACCTCTTTTATCAGATATTACTAATATTTTGACATCTTGATTGCAGTTGTGGGACATCCGACGCAAAGGCTGTATTTTTACATATAAGGGTCATAATCTTACCGTCAACAGTTTGAAGTTCTCCCCTGATGGGCAGTGGATTGCTTCAGCTGGAGAGGACTGCAACGTTAAGGTCAGTGGACTGTTTCTGCATAAGACCTGAGTGGTGTCATTTAATGTCTAGAGAGATTGTTGACAAAAGTCTTTTAAGATTTTATCATAGATCTTGTATTTGAATAAGAACTGTTTGTAGTTCAGAAAGTTGCCATTTTCCCCTCAAATTGCAGAATGCTTGCTGGCATGAGCTTACCTGTGCAGTGTTTGATTCAAGTTCCTTGCCATCTTCCATGGACCAGTCAGCACTTGTGTACCTTTTATTGAGTAAATTCGTTCTTTACCCTGATGCTTCATCTGACACATTTTTGCTGTGGAGCTCATTACCCAGCAGAGACAATGAAGGTGATCCCTATAACTTTATCCACCTCTTCTGCTGGTCTGTGTTTTACTAACTCCTTCAAACTCTTATCTTGATTTGCCAGCTTGTGGGCCTGTCTAGCTACTTTTCTCCAGGTCAAGATTTGTTTTTTTGGGTTTTCCCTTTTTTTTTTTTGTCAGTTATCTCCCCTAATTCTTCATATACTACCCTTTTGTATCATCTGCATCATGTTTGCTATTTTTTTATCATTTATCTTTCTTAGAGGTAGCGCAATGCAGAACATAGTGAAAATGGTGGGTCAATTCAAAGGATAGCAATGTTATAGTGAAAAACATTTGACATGGCCCCTAAGAGTCAGGTCAAATGCATCTTTTTATGTTTCTGGGCCAGTTTGGCAAAGCTGTAATGAATCTTGAGGAACTTATTTAAGATGGTCTTTGAAGATAAGGGTGTAGAGAAGATGGGCTTTTACTTAACTCATAAAGGTGCAGTGAAGACAAGGATGTAGTAATGATAATGTAATGAAGATAAGAGTTTAGTGAAAATTGCATTTCACTGAAGATTAACTGTATTAAGGGTGTACTGGAGATTAGTTATGTAGTGAACATTATGATGAGTGGTAGTACAGATGGAGACATATTGTGTTTGTTGGTGAATAATGGCATTTTTATTATCCTGTTTCTCCTCATGTTCAACTTAACTCTGACGATTTTTTTCTTTTGAATAACCTTTTGTAATTTTCTTAGATTTTATTCCTCCTGCTGATCTTGAATCTCATGGTCTCTTGTCTCACAGCTACTTTTATCATGAAATCCTCTGAACATTATGGTTAAATTTGAATCCATAGAGTAAGATTTGGTTGGTTCATATGCATTACAAGGTTTCATCTTATGAATGAACATACAGTAAACCCTCGAGTTAACAGACTAATAGTGGGAGGTGGTGTCCATTCATGTTTAAAGTCCGTTAAATCGAATGTAACGTATGTGATATTTTTTTATACAATATACAGCTCATGTGCTTTCTTTTAACTCCTGTATCACTTGATGCCATTATGAATTGTAAGGATTGCGAAATTATTGAATAAATAAAGTCACAATTCTCTGTATACAACCTGACTGCACAATAGCTTGAGATAGACTGAGACCAAAACAAAGTGAGTATACCCCATGCTACCAAAAATAAGTGTGGTATGAAATGTGCATGGTGTGGCATTTGAGATTTTCTATATATTACTTTTTTTTATTATTTATTAATGTATTATCATTTGCCCAGTTCACTGAATCCAAAATCCATTATATTGGGGAACATTAAATCAAGGGTTTACTGTATTCTTATACATGTTCCTGTATGTGTGCTGTTTTAGAAATTAAGATTGCAGTTATTCAGTATGAGTTGATATAGTTCCAGTGCCTGAAGTAACTCATGCTGTAGGTGAAGGTATATTTACTAATTTTCTTTTTACCTATCTTGTATTTTCCAGTTGTGGGACCTCCGGGCTGGTAAGATGATGACGGAGTTTGCTCAACACACAGGACCTGTCAGTGATGTGGAGTTTCATCCCCATGAATTCCTCCTTGCATCTGCCTCTCATGATCGCACTGTCAACTTCTGGGATCTTGAAAAATTCTCACTTGTTTCTGCTACAGATGCTGATACTGGACCTATTAGGTTAGTAACTATACATCATTAGTGTATAGATAATATTCCATGATGATTTCTTGGTGGTCCTCTGCAGAATCTGAGTTAAAACCATGGTTTTTGCAAAGAAAGTTTTTCTCTTGCAAAATAATGGCACATGTGTTTTATAGATGTTACTTTTTCTTTTGACTTTACTCTTATAATGTACATCATCACTTTAAGTTTTTAGTAAATATTACTGGTACTCTTTATGCTGGCTGTAACAGATGAGAAGATAGTGCACTGTGGTATGAAAGCTCACACATAATATATTTAGTTGATGTAAATATGGTGTCAGAGCATGATTATTGATTTAGCTAACTCATGTTTCCATGGATTTTTTTTCATAGGAGAAGAGTAGGATTTCTCAGAGGAGAAATAGTCTTCTTTTTGCAGCCTGCTTCCCGGTAATTATTCACCTTTTGCTAGCTGTATGCACATTCCAGTCCTGTTTACTGGTGTATGAGACATTCTTACAAACAAATGGCTCTACTTGTCCTCATGTTAAGCATCATCCTTATCACTCCTTTCAGCATTACCTGCCAAGGGCATGCTCCTATTCTTTATGTTTTGATGCCTATGTTCCTTTTAGTTCAGACTGAAAGAAACAGCTTGTTTGATAGCTAAAGCAGTTTCATAAATTGTAAGTAAATATTTTGAGTGTTGCTATGCATTTCTAGTGTTAGTTTTCTGTGCACAGAGAAACTCTCAGAATCTCTTTGAAGGACTGCTTTATATTGTCATATTGAAATGTCTGTATATTTTGTATGAAAGAAGAATATTACTGAGAAATGCAGAAAAGACTGTAAGGAAATAAATAGTAGCATTATTTTTGCTTTGTTGCTGTCTCCCACGTAGGAGGTGGCGCAAGGAAACAGACGAAAGAATGGCCCAATCCACCCACTTACACATGTATATACATACACGTCCACACACGCAAATATACATACCTATACATCTCAACGTATACATATATTTACACACACAGACATATACATATATACACATGTACATAATTCATACTGTCTGCCTTTATTCATTCCCATCGTCACCTTGCCACACATGAAATAACAACCCCCTCCCCCCTCATGTGTGCGAGGTAGCGCTAGGAAAAGACAACAAAGGCCTCATTTGTTCACACTCAGTCTCTAGCTGTCATGTAATAATGCACCGAAACCACAGCTCCCTTTCCACATCCAGGCCCCACAGAACTTTCCATGGTTTACCCCAGATGCTTCACATGCCCTGGTTCAATCTATTGACAGCACGTCGACCCTGGTATACCACATTGTTCCAATTCACTCTATTCCTTGCACGCCTTTCACCCTCCTGCATGTTCAGGCCCCGATCACTCAAAATCTTTTTCACTCCATCTTTCCACCTCCAATTTGGTCTCCCACTTCTCGTTCCCTCCACCTCTGACACATATATCCTCTTTGTCAATCTTTCCTCACTCATTCTCTCCATGTGACCAAACCATTTCAAAACACCCTCTTCTGCTCTCTCAACCACACTCTTTTTATTACCACACATCTCTCTTACCCTATTATTGCTTATTCGATCATACCACCTCACACCACATATTGTCCTCAAACATCTCATTTCCAGCACATCCACCCTCCTGCGCACAACTCTATCCATAGCCCACGCCTCGCAACCATACAACATTGTTGGAACCACTATTCCTTCAAGCATACCCATTTTTGCTTTCCGAGATAATGTTCTCGACTTCCACACATTCTTCAAGGCTCCCAGAATTTTCATCCCCTCCCCTACCCTATGATTCACTTCCGCTTCCATGGTTCCATCCACTGCCAAATCCACTCTCAGATATCTAAAACACTTCACTTCCTCCAGTTTTTCTCCATTCAAACTTACCTCCCAATTGACTTGACCCTCAACCCTACTGTACCTCATAACCTTGCTCTTATTCACATTCACATTTTTGGTCGAGGTGGTGTGCAAAGTGAGAGGGTTAGGGAAAATGATTTGGTAAACAGAGAAGAGGTAGTAAAAGCTTTGCGGAAGATGAAAGCCAGCAAGACAGTGGGTTTGGATGGTATTGCAGTGGAATTTATAAAAAAAAGGGGGTGACTGTATTGTTGACTGGTTGGTAAGGTTATTTAGTGTATGTATGATTCATGGTGAGGTGCCTGAGGATTGGGGGAATGCTTGCATAGTGCCATTGTACAAAGGCAAAGGGGACAAAGGTGAGTGCTCAAATTACAGAGGTATAAGTTTGTTGAGTATTCCTGGGAAATTATATGGGAGGGTATTGATTGAGAGGGTGAAGGCATGTACAGAGCATCAGATTGGGGAAGAGCAGTGTGGTTTCAGAAGTGGTAGAGGATGTGTGGATCAGGTGTTTGCTTGGAAGAATGTATGTGAGAAATACTTAGAAAAGCAAATGGATTTGTATGTAGCATTTATGGATCTGGAGAAGGCATATGATAGAGTTGATAGAGATGCTCTGTGGAAGGTATTAAGAATATATGGTGTGGAAGGCAAGTTGTCAGAAGCAGTGAAAAGTTTTTATCGAGGATGTAAGGCATGTGTACGTGTAGGAAGAGAGGAAAGTGATTGGTTCTCAGTGAATGTAGGTTTGCGGCAGGGGTGTGTGATATCTCCATGGTTGTTTAATTTGTTTATGGATGGGGTTGTTAGGGAGGTGAATGCAAGAGTTTTAGAAAGAGGGGAAAGTATGCAGTGTGTTGTGGATGAGAGAGCTTGGGAAGTGAGTCAGTTGCTGTTCGCTGATGATACAGCACTGGTGGCTGATTCATGTGAGAAACTGCAGAAGTAGCATTATGTGCTTTAAATTTATTATACTTCACCTTACCTTCATGCCATGCTTTGATTTGGGGTATTTTCTCTGTCTCTACTGGTCACTCTGCAAACTACCTGACCAGATGTATTATTTAGTGTATTAGGCTGTTTAATTCTGTAAGTCTCAGTATATTACATGTGTGCAACCTGGTTTGACCAGTCTATTATGCTTTTGAGAAAACTATCCATTTCCCATGTGATTTATGTAAACCACTGACAGATGAAAGGTAGGCCATGAATTTATGGCACACTGATGTGTCAAATATAATGTTCTAAATTCTGGTAACTCTTAGAAAATGGCACTCGCCAGTAGTACCAGTTCAGTGAACCTTCCTGGAACTTCAACTTGTATGTAATCACCTATCTTTACCTAATTCTACATCAGAGAAAAGTTGATCAAAGAAAAGCCTAATGGCATAAAACAAGAACACTGAAAGAATTACTGAACAATTCATTGAAATTATGAACAGAAATTCCAACCTCTTCACCAAACTCCTTGTCTGATGCTCCCAGGCCTGAGCTGGGTTTTGATTTTTCTCCAAGCATATCCAGACCAGCTCCCATAAGGAAGTTAAAATTTTTTTTCCTACTTTCAACCTCATCAGCTGGGCCTGATGCCTCCCCAGCTTTTCAACTAATTACTCATAGTCTACAGGCACATTTTACAGTCGGAAATAACTAGAAAAATTTCATAAGTACAGTAACTAACTAGTTATAATGTTATTTAGAATATGTAAACCTAAAATTAGAAAAAAAAAAAAAAGCTCCAATGGCTAGGTTGGTTTTTTGACCTGCTGTCAAGTACAAAAGCTGGAAAATTCTGAAATCTGGCTGCTGCTTGGTCCCATGTTGCCAGATATGACACATTCAAGTGAAAACTTCCTAACACATAGACAGGATTTGGTTAGGAGTGAAAAATCTGATTGGAGCAAGATTAAATCAAGGTTTTGTTTTAAGAACATAGAAGTACGAAATAAAGGCTAGATATTGTATCCTGAGCATTCATTTGACATGCTGAGAAATGATGGTGAAATGTTGTGGGTTATGTGCTTTGTTGATAGCATGATGCATGTACCTCCCATGTACCATGCCAAAAGTGACTCACTCAGAATCCACAGTGGCCTCAGGAAGCTTTGGGTGACTCTGGCAGCATCATGTAATGGATTAGAGGTTCTGAGAATTGTTGAAGTTAGATTATGGTTACATATGTGCATCCAAGTGATTTTGCTGCAAGCTACATATCAACTGGTTTGAAACAAAGTTTAGATTTAGTGAATCTACTTAAGGAGTTTTAGTGTATTTTCTGATCTTTCCTTCAGCATCCCTTCTCTGGGTTTGATTTGTACATTCTTCCTGTCATTCCGCCATGGGATTATCTTTATATACAGGTTTGGTGTTATGACATCCAACACTTGCCCTGTTTATATTTATTTTATCAAAATTCTTTTTGGCAGTAGTACTGCTACTGCCCATCAGTTTCCAACTTATGGATTGAATTTTTATTTTGTCTCGTTTATAGATTTTGTTACATTGCTAACTGAGAGTTTTATGTTGCAGAACAATAGCCTTCCACCCTGATGGTGATTGTTTGTATGCGGGTTCTCCAGATGTCTTGAAGGTGTATGGCTGGGAACCTGCACGCACCTTTGACACTGTGGCAATGGGCTGGGGCAAGATACAGGATATTGCTATAGCTCAGAACCAGCTGGTGAGTAGTTTGATGAAGTCTAATCTTTTGTTTTCAGTGTAAAGTATAAATAATTTCCTATGATCTTGCTGGATGTAATTGTAAAATTTGTAGTTCGAAACAGAATCTCAGAATTTGATGTATGACTATGTAGAAGTTTCTCCCCTTCTGCGGCCACTCATATATTGCAACTCGTATGATTCATAATTGGCTACTTGTAGATTTGGTATAACCAAGTAATTAAAAGAGATGAATTACCAAGTATGTGGACAAGATATAGTGATTACGAAATGGTGTAAATACCAAGTTAATGATACCAAAGTTAATATAGTCAAAGGTTTGTCTACACCTTGATTGTTTACAAAGGATAGTTTTTATGAAGGATGGGTGGAAGAGACTTGAATAAAGAAAAAGGGTGAGATGATATTTAGAGTGAATTGGAACAATTTGGTATGGTATACTGGGGTCAGCTTGCTGTCATTGGACTAAACTAGGGCATGTGAAGCATCTAGGTAAACCATGGAAAGGTCTGTGGGTCCTAGTTGTGAATATATATTTGTATTTTTATTTTATTTTATTATGCTTTGTCGCTGTCTCCTGTGTTAGCGAGGTAGCGCAAGGAAACAGACGAAAGAATGGCCCAATGGCAGGTGATGGCGATGCTGTTTCCTGTGGGGCAGGGTGGCACTGGGAATGGATGAAGCCAAGGGAATATGAATATCTATATGTGTGTGTATGTGTATTTATATGTATGTATATGTACATGTTTGGGGGTGTATGTATATATGTGTATATGTGATTGAATGGGTCTCTATTCATCTGTTTCCTGGCACTACCTCACTGACATGGAAAATGGCGATGCTGTTTCATGTGTGGCAGGGTGGCGACGGGAATGGATGAAGGCAGCAAGTATGAATATGTACATGTGTATGTATGTATATGTCTGTGTATGTATATGTATGTATGCATTGAATTGTATATGTATGTATATGTGTATGTATGGGTGTTTTTGTATATATATATGTGTGTGGGTGGTTAGGCCATTCTCTGTCTGTTTCCTTGCGCTACCTCGCTGATGCAGGAAACAGTAGTCAAGTATAATAAATAAGTAATATAGATATACCGAAGCCTGAGCATTTTATCAACCAAACCCTTTCGGTGGATGAACAGCTGGTTTGACTGGACCCATTGCTGCAGCTGGGATTTGAACTATATGTTTGACCCTGGGCAACCTGTGAATGCATTATGGTCGGGAATGCTAACCACTACTCCATGTAGGTCTGTTTCCTGTGATCGTCATTAAAGTGTTAGTTGTGTATGCATGGAAACATGATACAATACAGAATTTACATCAAAAGAGGGGCTTTGGAATTGGCTGGGATTGGAGTTTCTTTGAGAGCAGGATTTATCATTTTTTTATAAGATTCTTTTATAGTGTAACCTCTTGTGACCTCTTCTAGGAATGTAAAACCCAGTTTAGATTAGGAAGCCCAACATGTTCTAACTCCTGGTGGACTCTCTCAGACATAGCTGGAAGACAAGCATAAGCCGTATCTCCTTGTGGTTCTGCTGTCACTTTTATATATTAATTGGTTTGGTAAAGTGTGTGGAAGAAGAAAGTTAAGAGTAAATGTGAATAAGAGCAAGGTTATTAGGTACAGTAGGGTTGAGGGTCAAGTCAATTGGGAGGTGAGTTTGAATGGAGAAAAACTGGAGGAAGTGAAGTGTTTTAGATATCTGGGAGTGGATCTGGCAGCGGATGGAACCATGGAAGCGGAAGTGGATCATAGGGTG
Organism: Panulirus ornatus; assembly: GCF_036320965.1. Taxonomy (NCBI): domain Eukaryota; kingdom Metazoa; phylum Arthropoda; class Malacostraca; order Decapoda; family Palinuridae; genus Panulirus; species Panulirus ornatus. Next base: position 25,269,941 of record NC_092238.1, read on the forward strand.
GGGGAGGGGGCGAAAATTCTGGGGGCCTTGAAGAATGTGTGGAAGTCGAGAACATTATCTCGGAAACCAAAAATGGGTATGTTTGAAGGAATAGTGGTTCCAACAATGTTGTATGGTTGCGAGGCGTGGGCTATGGATAGAGTTGTGCGCAGGAGGATGGATGTGCTGGAAATGAGGTGTTTGAGGACAATGTGTGGTGTGAGGTGGTTTGATCGAGTAAGTAACGTAAGGGTAAGAGAGATGTGTGGAAATAAAAAGAGCGTGGTTGAGAGAGCAGAAGAGGGTGTTTTGAAATGGTTTGGGCACATGGAGAGAATGAGTGAGGAAAGATTGACCAAGAGGATATATGTGTCGGAGGTGGAGGGAACGAGGAGAAGAGGGAGACCAAATTGGAGGTGGAAAGATGGAGTGAAAAGGATTTTGTGTGATCGGGGCCTGAACATGCAGGAGGGTGAAAGGAGGGCAAGGAATAGAGTGAATTGGAGCGATGTGGTATACAGGGGTTGACGTGCTGTCAGTGGATTGAATCAAGGCATGTGAAGCGTCTGGGGTAAACCATGGAAAGTTGTGTAGGTATGTATATTTGCGTGTGTGGACGTGTGTATGTACATGTGTATGGGGGGGGGTTGGGCCATTTCTTTCGTCTGTTTCCTTGCGCTACCTCGCAAACGCGGGAGACAGCGACAAAGTATTAAAAAAAAAAAAAAAAAAAAATATATATATATATATATATATATATATATATATATATATATATATATATATATATATATATATATATATATATATTTTTTTTTCTTGCTGTCTCCCGCGTTTGCGAGGTAGCGCAAGGAAACAGACAAAAGAAATGGCCCAACCCACCCCCATACACATGTATATACATACGTCCACACACGCAAATATACATACCTACACAGCTTTCCATGGTTTACCCCAGACGCTTCACATGCCTTGATTCAATCCACTGACAGCACATCACCCCCGGTATACCACATCGCTCCAATTCACTCTATTCCTTGCCCTCCTTTCACCCTCCTGCATGTTCAGGCCCCGATCACACAAAATCTTTTTCACTCCATCTTTCCACCTCCAATTTGGTCTCCCTCTTCTCCTCGTTCCCTCCACCTCCGACACATATATCCTCTTGGTCAATCTTTCCTCACTCATTCTCTCCATGTGCCCAAACCATTTCAAAACACCCTCTTCTGCTCTCTCAACCACGCTCTTTTTATTTCCACACATCTCTCTTACCCTTACGTTACTTACTCGATCAAACCACCTCACACCACACATTGTCCTCAAACATCTCATTTCCAGCACATCCATCCTCCTGCGCACAACTCTATCCATAGCCCACGCCTCGCAACCATACAACATTGTTGGAACCACTATTCCTTCAAACATACCCATTTTTGCTTTCCGAGATAATGTTCTCGACTTCCACACATTCTTCAAGGCTCCCAGAATTTTCGCCCCCTCCCCCACCCTATGATCCACTTCCGCTTCCATGGTTCCATCCGCTGCCAGATCCACTCCCAGATATCTAAAACACTTCACTTCCTCCAGTTTTTCTCCATTCAAACTCACCTCCCAATTGACTTGACCCTCAACCCTACTGTACCTAATAACCTTGCTCTTATTCACATTTACTCTTAACTTTCTTCTTTCACACACTTTACCAAACTCAGTCACCAGCTTCTGCAGTTTCTCACATGAATCAGCCACCAGTGCTGTATCATCAGCGAACAACAACTGACTCACTTCCCAAGCTCTCTCATCCCCAACAGACTTCATACTTGCCCCTCTTTCCAAAACTCTTGCATTCACCTCCCTAACAACCCCATCCATAAACAAATTAAACAACCATGGAGACATCACACACCCCTGCCGCAAACCTACATTCACTGAGAACCAATCACTTTCCTCTCTTCCTACACATACACATGCCTTACATCCTCGATATATATATATATATATATATGTATATATATATATATATATATATATATATATATATATATATATATATTTTTTTTTCTTTTTCAAACTATTCGCCATTTCCCGCGTTAGCGAGGTAGCGTTAAGAACAGAGAACTGGGCCACTGAGGGAATATCCTCACCTGGCCCCCTTCTCTGTTCCTTCTTTTGGAAAATTAAAAAAAATTGAGAGGGGAGGATATATATATATATATATATATATATATATATATATATATATATATATATATATATATATATATATATATATATATATTTTCTTTCTTTCTTTCTTTTAAACTATTCGCCATTTCCCGCGTTAGCGAGGTAGCGTTAGGAACAGAGGACTGGGCTTTTTTTGGAATATCCTCACCTGGCCCCCTCTGTTCCTTCTTTTGGAGGAAAAAAAAAAAAACGAGAGGGGAGGATTTCCAGCCCCCCGCTCCCTCCCCTTTTAGTCGCCTTCTACAACACGCAGGGAATATGTGGGAAGTATTCTTAATCCCCTATCCCCAGGGATATATATATATATATATATATATATATATATATATATCTTTTTTTCTTTCTTTCTTTTAAACTATTCGCCATTTCCCGCATTAGCGAGGTAGCGTTAGGAACAGAGGACTGGGCCTTTTTTGGAATATCCTCACCTGGCCCCCTCTGTTCCTTCTTTTGGAAAAAAAAAAAAAAAAAAACGAGAGGGGAGGATTTCCAGCCCCCCGCTCCCTCCCCTTTTAGTCGCCTTCTACGACACGCAGGGAATACGTGAGAAGTATTCTTAATCCCCTATCCCCAGGGATAAATATATATATATATATATATATATCTTTCTTTTCTTTCATACTATTCGCCATTTCCCGCATTAGCGAGGTAGCGTTGAGAACAGAGGACTGGGCCCTTGAGGGAATATCCTCACCTGGGCCCCTTCTCTGTTCCCTCTTTTGGAAAATTAAAAAAAAAAGTGAGAGGGGAGGATTTCCAGCCCCCCGCTCCCTCCCCTTTTAGTCGCCTTCTACGACACGCAGGGAATACGTGGGAAGTATTCTTTCTCCCCTATCCCCAGGGATATATATATATATATAATGATTTAGAGATATTTGAATGAGCCACTTAAAGTTAGCTGGTTGTAGCAGACCCTTTGCCATATCAAATTCTCCATTTGAAATATAGTTAAACCATGGTAATTATTACCATCACAACACTTGGACTGGACAAATGAATCATCTGGTCAGAATTGAGGGAAAGTTATGATGTACTGTATTGAAATCTAGTCTGCGCGAACATGCAATGGCTAGAAGTAGCAGATAGTACTCCATGCACGAGGCATCTTGCAAAGATTTTTTGTCTTCATGGTATATTTTACAGAGTCCAGTCTGTACATTGGAATATTGCTTGTGAGGATTTTATTTTTTGGATATGTTTTCTAGTAGGCTTACTGGACATAGCCTTTCCTTATGATGGCTCCCTTGAATGTATTGGTATCGTTCTAATGAGAGATTAGAGAGATTAAACAGCACTTTATTGTTAGACCCTTCCATCTAGAGGACTGATAGCATGTGCAGGATTCATGTCATGGATATGTCAGTTGTTTAATGGCACTGCAGGATTGTGTCTACTTTATCATGGATTTTAAAATGTGGTTTTCATGGTTTCATGTGTTTGAGCTCAGAAGAGTCTTTCCAAATCAAGTTATTTTTGCTCATGACCGTTGACTGTAGAACTGTTGGTGTTATCAAAAGCACTACTACTCCTGTTTCTGATAATTTTTTGTCGCTCATAATTTCCATAAATCATATTGGGTAAACATGTGCATAGAAGCTTGTTTACTTGTATTTGCAGATTGGTGCAGGGTTTCATGGTGTTCATGTCTCTCTGTATGTGGTGGACCTGAAGCGTGTGCAACCTTTTGGAGGACCCCAGCAAGATGTGCCATCAACATTCAGATATGGTGCAGCCATACGCAAGAGCTTTAGTAAAGACAAAAACTCAGGAAAAGTCACGTAAGATGCTTTCACTTGTGTTTTTAGTATCTTTATTATGTATGACATATTCATTTATGTATATATATGTATGTGTATATGATTGATTGGGACATTCTTCATCTGTTTCCTTGTACTATCTTGCTGACATGGGAAACCAATTAAGTATAATAATGAAATAATAAGTTACTTTTTGTTTCTTACTTGATTGCCATTTCCTGTGTTAGTGAGGTAGCAGCACGGACAGATGAAGAAGGGCACAGCCATTCACATCCATTCTCGAGCTGTAGTGTAGTGTAAAGGAATACTTATGACACAAATTTTTATATAGGAAATAATTCATTTAGGATGATACTGTATAATTTTTTTGCATATAGGCTCTGAGAGGGTACACAAATTTTGCCCTAGGTAATTTTTATAACTGAATAAATCTTGGTATGCCTTGCAGAATTGAGTTTTTTCTATAAGATTCTTCATCAGTTGGCCATGCAGTTATGTATATAGAAATTGTGAAACAAACTTTTTCGATTTTCTTTTCATTAGAGTGTCACCCTTCCAGACAAGAGTTACATAGAATATAGAGCAAGTAGATGAGTGAGTGATGAGCTCTCATCTTACATAAGTTGCTCTACTTTCTGCTGGACATTAAGGTTTAGACACACACAGTATGATGGGCTTGTACTCCTGCTAGTATAACATTTATGAGAAAAGCAAAAAGAAAGAAGGCTTGCCCATTTTTTCTTCATTGTGTGTATTTATTTTTCAGAGCGGAGTCTATGAAGACAGAGGAAGCATCAGATACAGGGGGTGAGGAACCTCAGGAAGAAGACCCCCCTCCAGAGATCACAAACCTTAATGACTACAATGTAATCTTTAAGACACGTCGGGAATGTGAGTCTTACTTATCGTTATTGTTATGAAGATGACTTTGATTTAAAGAATGGGATTTCAGCATAAATAATGAATGGGACTGATTGTTCCCATTCATTTTTTTGAGCATTTATTGTTTCAACCAAACAGGGGACTTAAGGGTAAAGCAACAACTTTTATTATTACTCAGCATCGTTTTGGATAAGAAATTGTAGTGATCCAAAAAATCAATGGTATAGTTACCTCTGAAACCAAGGGAAAATTACTAAACATAGCATTTAGCCATTCACATGACATTTATAAAGATTTAATCTGCTGCCCAATCCTTCTAGATGACTGCAACACTTGAATTTTAGGTTCCACTTTGCAAGAATCAGAATGTTCGTGTCCAGTGCGTCACTGTCACTTTTATTGACATTGATGATTTTTTGATAGAGACAGTGAAGGAAAATAATTTTTTAATTCCTCTCCTCTGTTTATGGAATTCTTTCCGAGATAGACTGTGTGTTGTCTGATATAGTTTCTTTTCATCCTGTGCTTTGGTTGTGCATATTTTACCATAAGGCAGCTCTTTAGTATGAAATAATTTTATGATGAGCTGGTTTTTAGGTAGTTGTCCAAGAAGGGGAAGTTTTTCCTAAAACCACTTAGAATGACAGGATCCCTCTTCACAGTTGCTGATGATTCTATTAATTATTCACCCTGGGCCACAAGTAAAACTCACATAACATGACGATGAAAGCATTTGTCCCAGTGTTTGATTCCTTATGAGGGGGGTAGGGTAGTAGGAGTTATCACTATGATATTTCTGTTGCATTGTTTAGGTGCTGGCATAAGACAGATATCTTTACCCTAATGAAGGCACTAAAGCACTTTGCTGATTTACAGATTTAGTATTTCATGAGAAAAGTATATAGGATTAAACGAGGTTAAGAAGTTCTTTTTGCAGTGTCATGTACCTTGCAAATAAATAAAGAGTGCAAAAAAATAGGAATCTTGGTTCAAAGTAAAAGTTGCCATTTATGAAGCAGAAAAAGCTCATAGAATTCTTTCTATCTGTCCACTTATATCTCTGATGCCCATTTCCTCCAGGAACTCCCATCAAGGGGGTGGCCACAGCAAAAGTCTCCACTTTTCTCTCTACTTATGTGCCACCCTTACTTACACCATTCTACGTATTCTTCCACCATTTCTCGCCCTCCAGTATTCTTCCTCTTAATTTGACCATGTCACAGTTTGTCTTCCTCCCACACCAACTCAACTTTAATTTTACTATCAAACACTCTCCTTGTAAGCTCCCAGTCTTGCATTCTATCCACATGCCCAAACCACCTCAAAGTATTTTGTTTCACCCACTTTACCACTCCACAATTCATTCCCTGTGCATTCCCTGCCATACCACATATCTTACACACCCTTTCATTTCTTTCTTCATTCCATCTAGTCATACCACATTCCTCTCTCAAATAGTTGATTCTTGACCTTTGTGACTCATTCCTTGTCCATGAGGAGGGGTTTATTCCTTCCTTATAGATCTTTCAGCTGAAATCAGTTTCATAGTTCAAGTCAGATGCTTGCCTCACTGTGTCTGCTTACATTTCTATGCCTTTTTGCTGTTTACCTGCTTTTGATTGTAGTGTAGTTAGAAAAAGAACTGTCCGTAGGCTTTTTTGCCAGGGGATTTATATAGAATCTTGAAGAATTTTCTCTTAGTTCAGGGGACACAAGTGTTTGTCATTATTTATTGTTTGGTCAGTATCAGCCTTTTCATAGATTACTTCCCTAGTACATGATGTTATTCCAATTTTTGAGGATCATTGATGTTTATGATTTCACCATTTGACTTTGCATCTTTTGTGCTTGATTTTGAGATGTTTGCTATAATTAGATGTTAATAGCATCAGTGTACCAGCTTCACAAGTTGGCTGCATTTTATGTCATTATCCCAACTTATATTTTTTTATTCTGCCACTTTATCTACATCTTTGATTTTGAGCAGTAGCCCTTATTTTTATACTTTGTAACAACTGAGAATTGCTTTACTTTAGATCAAGGTTGCAAGAGTTTTTTACTCCAATTATAGAAAAGTTAGCCATGAATTAACTGACAATACCCTCAGCATGTTTATTGAGTTGCAAAGAATATTTTTCCTTTGAGAGACTTTCCTGAGGCTTGGTGGGACTCATAAGTGTAGATCCTGCCTTATTACTCCATGCTTTGGTTCATATTTGTTATGGGCAGGGAGGTTATGCTTCCAGTGAGGCAGAATGACTTAAAATTAAGGTGCTGTCATTTAGTAGTGAGAGTAAGTAGTAGATTAAACCTATGTTTACATGGTCAGAGTTGCTGATTACCTATGTTTGGTGATTTATATCTTCTTGGTGTATTGTACTATCTTTTGGGTTACCATAAAATTTTTCATTCAAAGTTTTTAAGACCTACACATTCTTTCTAGGCTCTACAAAGAGGATTGTTCAGATTTGTGTTTTCTGTAGATGGTGACTTTTTAAACATAGCTTGAAGTCCTTTAGATGGGACCATCTAGACTTCTTCCCTAGGTATGTTAAAGATATCAGTAAATGGATGAAGAAAAGTAAGTGGAGATAGGCAAGCCACTATACCTGCAACCATTTTCCCTCCAACCTACATCACAAACTTACACTGGTGGTTAGCCCAGTGATTTGTCTGTTAGTCAGACAGTGCAGTCATGGAGTTGCTCCTCTTTTCTGTGATTACTTTTTTGCTTCTTGTTGTGACCTCTGGTTGCTGTATCTTTAAAGTATCTTTCGGAAAGGCAACCAGAACGGTAACAAAAATCTAAGCCAAATATTTGTCGATATTTATAGTGCTAGGGTAGTGGATGACTGAAATAAGCTGGGTAATGAAACTGTAAATGCCAAGTTTATACAAAAGGTTCAAAAGTTGTTTGATAGGAAAGTCCAAGAGATGGGGTCCTTGAGTGTACAACTCATGCCCCATTATTTATGTGTGGATCAGGTGTTTGCTTTGAAGAATGTATGTGAGAAATACTTAGAAAAGCAAATGGATTTGTATGTAGCATTTATGGATCTGGAGAAGGCATATGATAGAGTTGATAGAGATGCTCTGTGGAAGGTATTAAGAATATATGGTGTGGGAGGCAAGTTGTTAGAAGCAGTGAAAAGTTTTTATCGAGGATGTAAGGCATGTGTACGTGTAGGAAGAGAGGAAAGTGATTGGTTCTCAGTGAATGTAGGTTTGCGGCAGGGGTGTGTGATGTCTCCATGGTTGTTTAATTTGTTTATGGATGGGGTTGTTAGGGAGGTGAATGCAAGAGTTTTGGAAAGAGGGGCAAGTATGAAGTCTGTTGGGGATGAGAGAGCTTGGGAAGTGAGTCAGTTGTTGTTCGCTGATGATACAGCGCTGGTGGCTGATTCATGTGAGAAACTGCAGAAGCTGGTGACTGAGTTTGGTAAAGTGTGTGAAAGAAGAAAGTTAAGAGTAAATGTGAATAAGAGCAAGGTTATTAGGTACAGTAGGGTTGAGGGTCAATTCAATTGGGAGGTGAGTTTGAATGGAGAAAAACTGGAGGAAGTGAAGTGTTTTAGATATCTGGGAGTGGATCTGGCAGCGGATGGAACCATGGAAGCGGAAGTGGATCATAGGGTGGGGGAGGGAGCGAAAATTCTGGGAGCCTTGAAGAATGTGTGGAAGTCTAGAACATTATCTCGGTAAGCAAAAATGGGTATGTTTGAAGGAATAGTGGTTCCAACAATGTTGTATGGTTGCGAGGCGTGGACTATGGATAGAGTTGTGCGCAGGAGGATGGATGTGCTGGAAATGAGATGTTTGAGGACAGTGTGTGGTGTGAGGTGGTTTGATCGAGTAAGTAACGTAAGGGTAAGAGAGATGTGTGGAAATAAAAAGAGCGTGGTTGAGAGAGCAGAAGAGGGTGTTTTGAAATGGTTTGGTCACATGGAGAGAATGAGTGAGGAAAGATTGACCAAGAGGATATATGTGTCGGAGGTGGAGGGAACGAGGAGAAGAGGGAGACCAAATTGGAGGTGGAAAGATGGAGTGAAAAAGATTTTGTGTGATCGGGGCCTGAACATGCAGGAGGGTGAAAGGAGGGCAAAGAATAGAGTGAATTGGAGCGATGTGGTATACTGGGGTTGACGCGCTGTCAGTGGATTGAATCAAGGCATGTGTATGGGGGTGGGTTGGGCCATTTCTTTCGTCTGTTTCCTTGCGCTACCTCGCAAACGCGGGAGACAGCGACAAAGCAAAAAAAAAGGTAAATACAGATAAGGACAGATGGTTGGTGAATGGAGTATTTCCATCACTTTTGTGCAAAAAGAATAAAAATTGAGAGTATCTTGTATAAACCCGATAGGTTACAGTTTGTGGGAGAAATGAAGTTAGGCAGGTAAAATTATCAAGAGATCTCAGAAGGAGGCTTGATGGAAGTTATCTTGGTGGTTCTTCATCTGGAGAATTAGATTAGAGAGTTAGAGGATGAATTAGCAAAGGCCATAAGGATGGTACGATTTTCATCACATTTTACCTTTTATTTTTCTTCACTTTCCTCACCAGCTGATACATGTGACAATAAGTGTTCCTCTTCATTGCTTAGGTCATCCAACAATCTATTTATTTTTTTGCAGGGTCAATGTACACACTTTCTGAGAGGTTGATGGTGATTGTAAGGGAACTGAGAATTGTAGTTTTTCTTCAAGGCTTTGGCAAGGGAAGAAACCCTTATAAGCTGTTAATAGGTGATCGCTTTGGCAAGGAATTGTTCACTGGTGGATATAGTGTACACCAAGGTAGCCAGTTCTGATGCACTTTTATGTAGTGATATAGCTTATATCACAAACCTCCAAAAACAATGAATAGAAAGCTCCCAAATGAGTCTCATTCTTGTGGTAAGATCAGGAAGACCATCAGCTTGGATTTAAAGTTAGACATTTTGAGGCATTTTTATTCTGTTCATTGAAATGTTATTTTGATGTATGCCTGAGCTTTTGGTTTGCTCAAAACTACAGTGGAAACAGTTTGTGGCCAGGCAGATGAAGTGAAAAAGTATGCCTATTTAATGACACCTTTAGATGTAGTGCAGATCACCTGGATCAGCTGATATTATGGAGAACATGGAGTGAATGATGAACATCTGGATCAATTGTTAGAAACAAACATAACATGCCTGTGCTTTTTTTATTACTGTAGTTTTACTTATAAACAGTATTTGAAGCTATGCATCTCATTTGAATATTTGAATTGGTAAAGTACCTGTTTTGCACTATATGTTTCTCGGCATTTCATTCTTAGTTTTATCTGAGGATTAGGTTGAAAAGTTTTGCCCAAGGAATGTATCCCTTTATCCCATTCAATCTGATCATAAAATGGGTTCCACTATTTGGTAGTTCTGCTATGTTGTGAGTTACAGGAATGTCTCTCCAGTGTAAAATGCTGATTAGGTGTACTGTATTAATCGAGTGCCTTTTTGATGGTCAGTGGCCTTTCCTTCCTTTTCTATATGGCACCTGTATTTAGATAACATTAAGTGATTAGATATCATTATGAAAAAGTTCTTTCTTTCAAGTAGATTGTCATGTACTTGAGTGAGTGATCATTTCCATCGGAATTCCTTCCTTTCATCACATTTTTGGGTTTAGAGCTGTTGCAGTGATGAAGTGCTGCTTTTTGTGTTGGCTACCTTGGTGGAATAGTGGTATGGCAAGCAGGGAGGGTGTTACATGTGATGCTGCATGATTTATTGCATGTTTTCTGTATTAGATTATGTGAGATAACAAGGCAAAGCCTCAGCTTGCCAGGAAGGCCAAGATGGAAAGCAGGTACCAATGGAGCCTCAGAAATTAGCTTTAGGACCATAAAACTACACATAATAAGTACCATAAGTACCCCCAAGCCAATAAGAGGCAGCCATTGCCATTTCAGACTATGTATGATATAAACTAATAAGAGTGATGCCATTTTTGAACATGCTGTATTCACAGATAATTCATTATTTCATTGGTATATTCAAGTTGATGTAATCTGAAATTTTATATTACCTGAGTTTCTGTCAACGTAAAATGTGAATACTTCAGCATCAGTTTCTGTCTTTATATGCATTCTTGCCTACACATACACATTCTTATCTACACTTTCATTCAATTTTATGTATGAGTTTAGTTCCTGGTCACTTTTTCATATACTCTATGATATTGTATCTTCACATGCAGATGCATATTGAATGATTTAGCTTCTCACCAGAACTAGGTCATAGGAACTTACTTGTCATGTTCCAGAGACATGTGTTATAACTGGATATTACTGTTGTTTTGTATCCTTGTTGTTTCAGTTAAAAGAAGTACCTACAAATTAGTGGAAAGGTTTTCAGCAGTAGAAGTTGATATAGTACAATGAATTGTGTTTAGTATTGTTTTATTTGCTTTCTTAAGTTCTAAGTAGATATTTTAGTGAAATATATGGCCTGCATATATTGTAGAGCAGACAAATCTCAATGTACAATGAACCATGGTTGTTCTACTAATATAATTGTAAAATTTGTATTCTTGATTCAGATAGATCATATGATTCCCTGTTACCTTTAGATTTTATGAGCAAGTGATAGGGAATCGTTAAATTAATTGCAGATAACCAGTCTTCATAATTATCTTGTTTTCCAATGTCATTGATTAATGTTTCTTGTGGAATGTTGGGACATTAGAAACCCTTGGAACTTGGTTATTGCCCTTGTTATTAGAAAGTATTTGACAGAAAGTGTGCAGATATTTTTCACAGCATGCATTGGTACTGTTGAAAATCTAATCTTCTGGAAGTGACTGAAAGTACAGACTGTACTCAGGTGAAGTTGAGAGAGGAATATCATAACTTACACATGGAAAATTTGCGGAAAGTGTGGTTTTGTAGCTGCATATGAAGTACTGTGGAAGGCGTGGTTTTAAGTATGCACACAAATATAATTCTGTCTTAGCATGACAGGTTTGGAATGCTCCATGAAATACCCTCTTGAAAAATAAAATGTGCTGTAGGTACAGTACGAGATAACATCATAAACATTTGGGGCATATAATTGTTTAATATATTGGTTAGTAACAGTATTAAATGTTGATGGAGTATTATATGAAGAGCTTGCACAAGGCCAGCCAAGATACGATTATTTAGACATCAGAGTTGTGGCCTTCAAATGCTTGAATAAGCAAAGGAGGAACATGACAACTTGATTTTGGAGTAGAGCTGAGCATTGTGATCAAGCCTCTCGGTGAGGATTTAAGTAGGCTGCCCCTCATGGGCTGGAGCCCTTTGTTGAATGGTTTGATGATCACCATTATTTACTGGGGTCTCATCTAGCAAAGTTTGAACCTTTGTTTTTAAACTTGATCATTGTTGCAAAACAAATCTTTTTTGTTTTTTATAATTTTTACCAGAGCTACTTTGTTTTACTAAAGGGAGAAGTCTAGGTACCTAGTCCATTGGACTTTTAACCAATATCGATTATAATCATCCTTTCAAATAGAAAAGGGAGTTTCAAAATTTAAGCAAATGCATTGATGCATATAATATTGTGCAAGTGAATTGATTTAAGTCTTAGTTCTTGAATATAGCCATTAAGAAATTTACTGATGTAATAGCTGAAATCCCATGGCCTTTTTGATCTGTCTCTTTTTTTCACTGACCTCTTTTTTTTTTCTTGTCTCATTTTCATTTGGTTGTCTCATGTTAACAAGATGATCAGTGCCTGTTGTATTGATTTTGAGAGATGAGTTATACCTTTCTGTATTTGTGTAACAAATGTGTTTTTAAGTGTTGAACTTCTTCCCCACTTATGATTAAGCATGTATCCCATAAATTGGTTAGATGGTAGGTGCTGCATGAGTAGATTTGTCACAGTTCAACCCTCACTGCAGACAAACTCTTTAAGCCACTTCAGAAGTGCTCACACATTAGTTTATTCATATGTGAATGCCTTTCTTATGTTTTGTTCAACATATTAAGTCATTAAGCACTCTGGATAGCTTAAGATGATTTCTGACATAGTCCTGCAGATGCTTATTCTTTGTTGATAATTATTGTGTGGCTGCCAGTTTTGACATTAATTATAACTGTTGTATTTGTTGTGCTTTTATTACAGTACAGAGAACACCACCCCTGCCTGAGCCCAAACCTGCCATTAACAATAATAATGGTAGGTACAAGGGTTGCAGTGATCCTCTTTGAGTAACCTGTAGCCATTTGAATCCTGTGCAGTATGTATGTAAAGGCCTGATAGTATTTCCTGATCATTACAACCATCTAGAGCTGTGGTTCAGATATTAGGTGAGTTAGACTTGGTCAGAGTTAAAAAAAATAGTTTTCAAGGTATTAGGTTTTGATTAGTATTCGTACTGACTAAGGGGAAAAAAGAAATGTTATTGAAAATCAGAGTTATGGATAAATGACAGTAAGTTTGCAAAGGATATGTAAGGAAATGGTGTTGGACCACCATGATGTATGTATAGAAAGTAGTTGAATAACTAGATTACTATGTGAAATTTGATGAAGTACTTTGAAAACCTCGGGAATTTTATCAGTATCTAGACATGATACCGTAAAAAATCAAGTTTCCCAGTTAAGTAATTGGTGGATTTGGATGTCCTTATGAAATTTTTATATCAATACTGTTGACCATTACTATTTCACCCTCATTTAGTTTTATGAACAAGATGATTAAGCATGCAGTGACACAGAAACAACATCTTGTTGGATAAACTATCTTATTGAGCTCTGTCGTTATTACTCCTAATATCTTATGTCAGTAGCCCTTATCACATGTATAACTTCAAAAGGTCAGTGATAAAAAGAGATGAAGCACATGTTCATCTTTCAGATTTGCAGTACTGGGGGAGGGGTCTGAAAATTTGAGCTTGTTCTTATCATTTTGAAACCCCAACATTCCTTTAATGGGGCTCCTGCACTTTAAGGCTGTGCTACACATGGGAACAATGTAAGGTGGACTCCTTTGTGGGTAGAAAGTCCTCAGTGATATATATTCTTCTTTGACTGCTGATGATAATACATGCAGCCTTTTTGAAGGTGACTGCTTCCTAGGATGTTACCATTTGCAGGTGGAGTCCATTAATGCCAGCCTGTGTGTTTATGTGTTTTGTTAATTTGTTGTCCTTCTCTAGCTATGTGGAGAGTGTTTCCCAGGAACTGGTGTTGTTATCACTAAGAGTATTCTTTAGAATTAAGCCACCTAAAGCAAAGCAGTTTCAATGTTAGGAAGCTAATTAATGGAGCCAACATACAGAAAAAAAAATGCTGCATTTTCACATAATTTTTATTTAGTTGAACTCTTATTTTTAATTATGCCAGAATATAACATCAGAAAATGAAGCAGTTACTTATATTGTGTACTGTTTACATAGCTATTTAAATGATTTCCATATGGACTTTAATGATAAAATTTGCCTCATTTTGAGCTTATAAATAAATAGGAGAAAGTTTGGATTTTTTTTTTTTGCTATGGTTTACTGTGAGAAGCAGCTGCTTATGTAATCATTTAGATAGATTTTTTTCATACTTGTACACTGTTTCCCATGTTAATGAGGAAGTGCCATGAACAGATGAAGAAAGACTGCATTCACTCATCCATTCTCTAGCTGTAATTGGTAGTGCACCAAAACTGCAGCTCCCTATCCACAAGAAGTCCGCACAGACCTTTCCATGATAATTATGTAAAGGGCATGATGCTTTAAACTATAGAGAAAGGTCAAAGGATTACATGGATACAGTGTATGGCTTAAGAAATTTGAAAACCAGTGTGAACTCTCAAACATCTTGATGAAAGGTTAATGCTTGTGAGTGCTCCACTTTTCATGTCATTGCTCAGAATTATCTCTTATGATTTAACATCGTCAGAGAGAGGAGCATGATATCTAAGGGTTTTTTTCTTCCAAAAGGACATGGTAAACTTTGAATGTACAGTGATCTGCAGAATTAGCTCATTTAATGTCAGTGCTCCAGAATGAAAAGACATTTGAGTACCAAAGGGCAAACCTTGGCATGGGATTAACAGTGATTATTAGCTTTGGAATTGAAACATATACTGTGTATGAGTATGCAGTGGCACTCATTACAAAAGATTGATGCCATTAATGCTTCAGATTTTTGTGCTACAGGATAGAGATGAGGGATGACATAAGGGCACTGCTTTTAGAGGTAGTGCCTTTGACTTCTCAGCTTGAGGACAGAGATAGGTAAAGATTTAGGGGAATGTCATGACATTGGTAATTGTTTTTGTGATTCTTCAGCTTTAGGTTATGTAAAGTTAAAGTTCTGCCGTGCACCATAGCCTATGGGTGATGGTTGTAATTTAAAGAGAGAAGTCAAAATACAGATTACACCATAAGAGTGATCATTTTTCATACAAATTTGTCATTTTCCACATCAGTAAGGTTGTGTCAAGAACAGAGGACTGAGCAGCAGAGGGATAAATCCTCACTTGCCTTACATGTGTCTGTTCCTTCTTTTGGAAAAGTAAAACAGGGCAGGAGGATTTCCAGCCCCCTGCTCCTACCCCTTTAAGCTGCCTTCCATAACATGGAGGGAATATGTGGGAAGTATTCTTTGTCACCTAACAGAGGGAGGTATTTCTTATAACTCATCTGTAAGCCAGAAAATGAGGGGATATTTATGGTGTGCTTTAGAGGAATTATGGCTCTCTGAACTTTGTACATTTAAGTTAGAGAGTAAGATAAAGATATGAGCATCAGTAGTAAAGCACAATTCTTATGGCATTTTGGAACCAGGTTAAAGAGACAGTTAAAGATCCAGCTTAGAGAGATCTGTGAAACCGTAAGAGCACTGCATGATGCATGGACAGCACTGATGATTCTTTTACCCCAGGAGAGAGAAACAGGTAGAATTTTATGCAGGGTAGTGCTTATAACTTAACTTTTCCAGAAGAGATCTAAGGGCAGATCATGGAATAGGGTTGTGACTTATCAATTCCACGATATGGAAATGGGCAGAGATCCAGTGGCACACCATGTTACAGTTTAATGATTAGAGAGTCTTAGGTCCAGAAGTCACTTGGTTCCTGTATTGATAGGCAAGCTAATACAAAAGTGAAAACTTTTGATGGCATTTTTGTTATGAGCATATATTCTGAATTATTTTGTAAAAGATCAAGAAGGTGAATAACATTTTAAGGATTGGCATTTAGGGTCATTCTAAGGTTGCAAAATTCATTTAGGGTCAAGAGGTCTGATCTCCTGAATTGATAAAGTATCTTCAAGTATTTTTAACATTTTGGCATGTGTAATAAACACACTGATTAGTGTGATTTTTCTCTAAACTGATGTTCTTAAGAGTGAGTGATAATATTTTTTTTTCACTTTTTCTTTGATTTCACTCATGTGTGTTTATTGTTTGTGTATTTGATATGATGCATATGTCTAACTGCAAGGTTACTGAGGCTGAATTGCAATAAAAATAAACCCGAAGAGACTACACCGATTGTATTTGAACTTAGAATACATATGATTATGTATGGTATTATTTGTGTTTAACTAGATTGGTCTCATGAAATTGAGTTAGATATGCATGTCTGTAGCAACACTTCTCAGAATGTTTCCTGTTAAATACATGTGTTGACTACATCTTTTTCATTTAGCCTGCAGGGTTACAGCATTCATTAGCATCACAGCTACATGCAGGAGTACATCACAAGTCGTTTCTGAAGCAGGTAGAGTGATGATCTACGTTTTGTCTTACAGTTGCATGTTATCATTTTGAGACAGCATCTAGGACAAATGGAAGTTTGGTCCATACCACTTGAAGTAAACCATCTTCATTCAGCTTCCAGGCACAAGAGTAAACAGGATCCTCCTCTTGTATCTTTTCTTCATATGCTTCTAACCATATTTTTGCTTGATATGCACAAGCAGCAAGAAGGCAAAGACATCGTTTGTGGGTGGAAACTTTTTCAAGGCCCTTTTCCCCCCTAAGCAACATCCTAGGGTTGGTGTTATTAACGTCTGCCTCCTTTGAAGAACCATACTGCAACCATGCAGATTTCTTGAAATTTTAATGTGTTACATAACCAATGCTACTGACTAGATATGGCTCTTTATTGAATATTTTGAAACAAGTCTTTTTCATGGCATGGAAGCTGACAAGATTTTCTTCTGCTCAGAGATAATTCATTTAGTTTTACAATGAACTGAATAGCATTTTTGGCTCATGGTTGTTCGAGATACTATCCAGGTCACTTATCTTCATTTAATAGAAAATGTTTGAGCATCACAAGTTGATATGCATCTTGACAGACATCCAGCATCCTCATGTATTAAGCATTTATTGCCACACATAGGTGTACTGATAATCTTGCATTGGGATTGATATATCTTGTTTACTGCCAGTCTGTCATGTGTTTAACATCTTGATTGCTGCTGTAATTTGTGCCCTTTTTCCAAGGGGCTTTCTGATAAAAATCTTGCAAGATGGGTCTCATTTTCTGTGAGAGCTACAATTTGGTTCCATACCACACCACTAGCAGTGGAATGTGTGACTCATTAATGTTTTTATTGGCTTTTTCCCAATGTGCTACTTTTATAATAAAATGTTTATAGATTTTATCCCCATATGTCTTTCAAAAACAGTATCTACTTGTGATGTATGCTTCCCACAGTGATGTATGACTGTTTGTTTGAAGATAAATCAAATACATAATCTCCAGATGTGCAAAATCTAGGTCTTCTTGATCCGCACAATTAGGGCATGGTCATCATTACAGTACATTTCTTGGGTATATGTAAAAGTTTCTACCCTAAGCAACAGCACTGAGAAAGCATTGTAGCCTCCTCCCCCAAACAACTGCAATGAGAAAGCACTATAGCCATTTCTTTTTGGCTTTTGATATTCCTGTTTCACTGAGACACCAGTTTTATATAGGCTTATTGATATTTAAGAAATATGATGCGGAATGGGCCATTTTCATTTTACAGTTATGTACTCACACTGGCAACAGTTTCTCATCTTTCATGGTGTTCTGCTGTTTGGAGGTGATCCTTAATTTCATGAGGTGCTTTGTCCTTTGTCACCTAGGAGACAAAAGGGATGTTTCTGATTTATCATCACTGCCTGGTCAGTCTGAATGCATTGTCTTTCTTTGTAACTAACATGGCTCAAGAAAGGCTCAAAAGTATGCCTTAATTTTGAAGCCATGGTGGTGAAAAACATCAAATAATGTTTATTAGAAAATAAAAATACATCAGGAGGAAGTAGAAGGTATCATAATAGTCAGTCCTCACATTATTAGTCTCCTTACAGAAACTGTGGCAAGCAACAGCCAATCTTGTGCTTGAGTTCCAGTTCTTAGGGACTGGGAGACACTGAACAATACATGAAAGTAGAGGTTGAAATGTTTTATTTTTTATCTAGATGAGAGGGAAGTAGCATTACAGTGGATGGAAAAGGGTCATAGAAGAGAAGGGATCAGGAGATTTGATAAGGCAGAAAGTTCTAGATTTCACTGTGGCTGAAGAAAAGTGGAAGAAAAGCCATCATAAATATGTGAGCAGTATTCCATACTGGGTTGAACGAGACTCCTGCATGCATGGCATTGCTACTCAAGAAAAGTAATCACATGTGACACTTTTCGAACATCACCCCTAAGCTATTGGGAAGAAGATTTTTTATCATATGTGGTTTCCAGGATAGAATGGATGAAATGATTATGTTGTAACTTGTTTATGTTGTTGCAGTTCAGACAGCTTCTTCACATTGTCTTCATCATGCCTTATTCTTGACTGGAGGCTTCTGTGCATGAAAACACTGCTTTTTCATTGTCACTTTCTAGTCCTTACGTATGCCTTATATCTGAGGTGATGCGTGAATGCGTAAGCCACTGTAGTGAGTTAAAAGCATAATTTTTTTTTTTTTTTTTTTCTTCTTCATATGGTTTTAATAAGTATACATTTAAGAGGAATATTATGGACCCTACATGCCTTACTATTGTTGGAAGTGACGATTCACTTCTGTTTTGTAGTAAGTAGCACTGCAGTGAAATATATATCAGCAAATTATTTGATTCTAACCGTTAAACAAACTACCAAATTTATATTATGAAAAGAGTTCATTTAAAAACTACAATGGTGATTTAACTTTTCAATATGAGTGATCTTGAAAATATTCTTGAAAGTCAAAATCAGGAATGTCATCCAGGTGTATCTTAATAAGCAGACTGTGTTGAATAGATTTAGCTTAGATCTTTGCTTTTAACATAAAATGCCATCAAAACTTTTTATAGGACTCTGTATTCCTGGTGGCAGGCCCACTGCATGATGAAAGTTAGGTTGTAGAGGTAACTACCTCAGGTCATAGAGGTAACTACCTCATATCACCTGAAAAGCTACCTCCCTATCCATAACTTGTGAAGCAGTATAAGGATAGTAACCATTAAAAATGTCCAGAGTCAGGTTTGTTTCGTTTGTGACTAAACATACCCATTTTTCATGTAGGATTTTATTCATATGAAATTTTTGCACTGTTTATTGAATTTGGAAATATCAAAATTTTGTCTAATTTGTATATAATTTGAATGATGTGGTATGTAGGGGGCAATGTGCTATCACTGGGCTGAACCGGGGCATATGAAGCTGAGAAGCTAAACCATGAGATAGTCCGTAGGGGCTGGGCAGTGGATGATGGTGCATTATGCATGACAGCTAGGGAGTGGATGTGTGTAAGTGAGAGATATTTGTTTGTATGTAACTGTGCTACCTCGCTGGGGCTGAAGAAGCAGTTGTGTAATAGGAAATTATTCATAGAAGTGCTGTCTTGTTTTCCTAACCTTTGTGGAGAGATACCAAGAGATGTAATGTATCCCAGTAAGTTTTTTCTCCTCTTTATAATTTCTTACCACTGGCATGACCTTCCTTCACAGTGCAAAGACAGTGCAAGAATTCTGTAACATGCAGATGTCCTCATAGTGATATCACATTGCCTAGGTGTTACACAAACACCAGGAAACTTGCAATGCTGCATCATGCAGTTAGAGCATTAGCTTGCTCTTTAGAAAAATCCACCATGTCCCTCTGAACTCAAGACAGACATGAATCCTGCCTATGCCCTTCCGTCTTTACCTTGAATATCAACTACTCCAACTCGCCAAAACACTAATCAAACTAGGCATCACATGGTACACACACGTGACATTCACTTTCCACATTACAGGCATCAACACAAATATCATAAACAAATTAAATGCTCTCAGAACATGTAGTATCACCAGTTTAAGATATGAAAAAGAATCTTTAGTATCCCATAAACAATTCATCCACTTTACCTTTAACAATGCCTCACTTGCTTGGCCATCAATCTTTTCAACGACAAGTATATTGAAACTACAAGCTACACAAATCTGAGCATTCAGGACAATCATTAGGTGCTCCATGACCATAACTATTCAGCATGTCCCTGTGAACTCAGACATGAATCCAGCCTGTGCCCTCCCGTCTTTACCTTGAATATAAACTAAACTAACTCGCCAAAACACTAACCAAACTAAGCATCACAAGGTACACACAAGTGACATTCACTTCCCACATCACAGGCATCAACACAGATATCATAAACAAATTAGATGCTCTCAGAACATGTAATATCACCAGTTTAAGATATGAAAAAGAATCTTTTAGTATCCTATAAACAATTCATCCACTTTAACAATGCCATCAGTCCTTTCAACAACAAGTATATTGATACTACAAGCTACACAAATCTGAGCATTAAGGACAATCATTAGGTGCTTAGTGACCATAAATAGTCAGCACCTGTATAGCAAGGCATAATTGCTTCCATTACAATCATTATTTAGCATACTCTGTGCCTGGTTCCATGCAAGAGCACCAAGCCACTTCAGAACCATACAACAACTTCCATGCATTAATAAAACACTCACTTCTTATTACATTCATAGCCTATACACACAGAGCCCCTACCTCCAGCACATACCACATTGTCAAAGCATATTCATACTGTAATTACTTGAAAACCACTAAGCAACTTTTTCTCTCAAACCAGTCTTAACCCATTGACTGGTGATGCTTTTTACATGCCAAGGAACTCCTCTGGCAGTACATTGCGAGGGTGACATACATGGTCTGGGCATTTAGAAATCGCAGGCATGATAGGAATAGGAAAATGGTGAGTCAGGAAACAATCAGTGGTGACTTGGACAATGTGCCCACATCCCTTGCCTTTATTTTTTCAGTTCAACTGAATTGTGACCTTTAAAATGCTGTTGAGAATAATACATCATTTTTATGCTTCCCAGTCAGCAAAGGAATTGTTTAAAAGTAATGTATGTAGATTTATGTAAATAATGTTGATAAATGTATGTGAATAATGGAACATATATAAATGGAAATTGTAACTTGCTATCAATGGACTGAACCAGGGCATGTGAAATGTCTGGGCTAAACCATGGAAAAGTCTGTGGGGCCTAGATGTGGATAGGGAGCTGTGGTTTCGGAGTTTTGCACATGACAGCTAGAGACTGAGTGTGAACAAATGTGGCCTTTTATGTCTGTTTTCTTGGCTACCTCGCTGAAGCAGGGAGGGGGGAATGCTATTTCATGTGTTGCGGGATGATGACAGGAATGGATGATGGCAGGAAGTATGAATATGTACATGTGTGTATATTTCATTTTTTTATTTATTACACTTTGTCGCTGTCTCCCGCATTAGCAAGGTAGCATAAGGAAACAGATAAAAGAATGGCCCAACCCACCCACATACACATGTATATACATACATGTCCACATGCACATATACATACCTATACATTTCAATGTATACATATATACACATGTACATAATTCATACATGCTGCCTTTATTCATTCTCCTCACCACCCCGCCACACATGGCAGCCTGAGTGATTAACATTTTTGCTATACAGATTAATTTACTTCCTGTTGCAGGAGTTCCATATATTGTTCATAGTCTTGCATCATATATTTCAGAAGAATGCTTTTTGGAGTAGTAAGACAAAAATTGATAGATTTCTTTTATATTTTGAAAAGTACTACTCTGAAGGTACACTCAAAATCTAGATTAGCCATATCTGGTGGCTTAAGCCTCACTACAGGAGAAATATACCCATCTGAAACTCACTTCCCAAGACATGCTGTCATGATTTCTCACATGCACTGGACACCTGTCTCTAACATTACAAGTACTGATGCAGCTTCCACATTAGATATACCAAACACCAACTCATTTGCCCTAAACTCATCCCACCAAGACAGGCACACATCACCCAGCTTCTGGAAGGGCCTGGCTTGAGGCAGAAGTAAAGAAAATATGTATATATTCTTAACAAAAGTGTACTATATATGATTATGATGATATATTAGAAAAGATTTCACTATTTTCTTGATTTTATTGAGGGAACATTTCTTTCATTTTAGAGTGATGTTACATGAAACTTTTTTAATTATCTGTTAATGACTCGGTTTAGTGCTGATATTACTGAATCTGTTTTTACTGATAGTGGTAATTGTAGTCACAGATTTAAACATTTATTATCTTAGATATTAGATAAGAAAAAGTGCATAAAGCTTTATCTGAACTTTTCATTTTAAGATTTGAATGTTTATTTTAAGATTTGAATGTAATCTTTTATGAGAGTGCTTTTTTGTTTCAAATTTTAGCCATTTGGATAATATTATATGTGTGACCTCGTTCATCACTGAAAGCAAGAGAACCTTCTCTGATAGGCATTTTATAATTACATTCAAGTGCATAGTAAAGTGGTATTAAAGTGTAGTGAGAAGAAATGAGATACAGCTGACATGGTAAGAATGTTTCATTCATCATGGTATTTTCAGAGATAGTCATATAATCACATGTAGATCTGAGTTATTATTTCTTGTCAGTCACCTGTGAATGCAAGAAAAGGCATAAATGCATACATTAATAGATAACTTTGTATACCCACCTCTCATAACACTGTTGCAGTGTATAAAGTGTTGATTATATCATTACAACTTAATTACACTTATATGCATCCCATCAAAGAAGCACCAAGTGGACTTTAATGCATAAAAAAAGATACTGAGTTGACTTTGTCATTAAGTTTGTTTGTAGGTTATCAGTAAAGTTATTTGCGTGATGTACTTGTAAGATCAAAGATCTTCACAGGTCCTTTGGAAAAATTTCAAATGTTGTCTTTTCTGCTATTTCTATAATGGTATGATATGACTATCTTATGCTTTTTGTGTAACCTTGATTATCTGAAAATTTTATGCCACTCATGACTTTGGTCACATGAACGAGTGTTTATTGACTGCATTGACTGAATGCTTTTTCCACTTGTACAATAATTGCTACAGATCCCTTGATGCCACAAGTAATGACAAGCCCAGATGTGATACGACCAGAACCAGTGAGACCTGTGCCTGCCACTGCGGCCAGACCCTCCACCCCCGAGACAGCACGAAGAGGCTCATCTCATGCTGTCTCACACCTTCCCCGGCCAATAGCCACCCCAAGGGATACAGCCACTCCCAGGTTTGTGTCAGATGGTTGTAATTTTTTTTCACAGGAAGTCTTTCTTTGCGTTTGTAGCACCTTGAAAAATTTGATGATTTAACTTTTGGCATCACTACAGATTTTGTATACATGTTTGCCTCTCCCACAAGGTAGCATCAGGGACAGATGAATAATGGCTCAATTTCCACACATCCACCTTTCAGCAGTCATGTATAATGTAACAAAACTCTTGGCTGCTTCACATGCCCCAGTTCAGCCCATTGATATTGCATTCCCCTTATTTACCACATTGATCCAATTCATTCTATCTCTTGCATGCCTCTTGCCTTTTGAATGTTCAGGCCTTGATACCATAAATCTTTCATTCCATCCTTTCATCTCATTGGTCTCTCTGCTTGCCTTGTTTCCTTTACTTTTTCTACAATAGATCTTCTAAGCCAGTCAGCCGTTACTCATCCTCTTTATATGTCTGAGCCATTTCAGCACACCCTGGTCAACTGTTTCAGCCAAACTGTGCATATTACCACATCTCTCTTATACACTATTATTCCCTTCATAATCAACCTACCTATCACCACCTTTTATTAGAGGCATTTCATCTTCAACATGTCCACCGTCTTCCTTTCTTTTACATAAAAAGCGCATGTTTACAACTCTTTTAGACCTCATATGCCTTCAGACACTCATTTCTGCTTCAACAGTCTTACCACCTTTATCATGAAGGAAACTAACAAATCCAAACATGTATGACACAGTCAAGCCTAACAGTAACACAGAAGAGTGTAAAGGACATAGGTGTGGTTTTGTTGGAAGTCATCACTTTTGATTAACCCCCAAAAGTAATTGTCTCTTTGCTGAAAATGTGATAAGGTGGATGAATAGAACTTTTGAAACAGTAGCAGTGATTACTTTTTGAAAAGAAAGGTACTCATCCACTTGGAGTAATGCTGAATCAGCTAGAAAATGGACAGGTCTTTCATTACCTGCGTTGATTGAACCAGATGACTAAACTGTTGATTTAAGTTCAGATATAATATTCTTTTTTTGAACACTAAAACATAGGAGTTCTCCTTTCGTGTTTTCTTCTTTCCATCTTTCAGGTAGGTCTACAAACATTTGAGGAGCTCAAAGTAATTTCTTTTCTTTCTTATTCTCCTGTTGTTTTTCATCCAAAATGGCCATGATTGGGGCATGTTTTTGCTGTGCCATGTTTGTTTTTCATAAAAAAAATTCTGCTAAGAGTTCATAGTGAGTAACTTTGGTATATATATATATCATATGTATTTTTAACAAAGCAGTTTATTGTATAATTGTTTTCTTTTATATCTTATTGCTCTTTGTGTCTTCATGAGGTATTGTCATGAATAGGCAAACAACAGCCTCACATCCTATGTACAGTCTATAACTAGCTATCATTATGATATACCAAAGCTGTTTTTCTTATTTTCATTTGATGGATTCATTGTTTATGAAGTTATGATCATTTGAATTGGTCAGAAGTTCAGTAACAAGTAACAAATCTTCAGTGTGCTTCTTTGGCATATTACAAATTTTGTGAACCAAACAGTTCTTTTTGTGCCTATGCATACCTTTTGAGACACACACACTCAAAAAAAGTAATCCTTAAAAGATTCAGAATAATTTTATTGTTAATCTTTTCCTTTATTATTTCCTTTTTCTTTACAGTAAATTTTCTTATCATTCTTAATACCCATCTCTTGCTTTTAACATCCTTAGGGTGGTACCCTCCATGATGGGAAGGATGGAACAACAGTCATAGAACTTTATTGTGACAGATGGATTGGTCTTTTCACATTGTAGTGTATCAGTGCAAATCAACACTTCTTAGTCAGAGGCTTGAAGCTTCATCTCATGAGATAAGAATGCAAACTTTGACCATTTTTATGTGAAACATGTACCTCTGTAATTTTTCCTCCTGAATTAGAAAAAATTCATTTTTCTCTATGATCTTGCTTCATGCACCAGTTGCAGATTTCACATTACTCTTTTTTTCATTCTTGTTGCATCATTTTTAGATATGAAAGGGTTGAGGAATTCAAAATGCTTCAGAGAGTAAGAGAATTTGCAGTCTTGTTTTAGTAGATACTCAGCTCATTCTTCTACTTTGAAGTATTCTATATACCACGAGATATATGAACTTCAACAAATCGTTTCTAAAATGCATTAATTGCATACATACATCTTACACAAAAAGGGCAGGGATTTGTAAATCTAGGATATGGTTCAAGTCTTGGCTTAGCATTTTGGGTTACTTTTTGTATTTGCAGCAGTTCTCTTGTTTGTCATCACTTTTTAACCCTGATTTTCTACTAATTTTGAGGGATTTAGCTTTAAGATCTTTCATATTGAGGAGCTGACTTCCAGTAAACAGTAGCTGTATTCATATTTTTGGCAAAATCTTCATGAGGTTTCATTCATAATCACCTTACTAGCACTTATTATATCTTAAGTCCAGCTAGCAGTGAGCTTTTTTAAATTCACAACATTCTTTTGAAATTTTTCTGAGGATCCCATTCTATATAACTTTTTTTGAGTTTGAATCAGCATTTGTGTCAGATTTGTAATCTCTATTTGTCATGGTTTATGTTGGCTGAAGGTTTTAGTCACCTGAACTTCTTTTTGTAGGTAATTTTTTTTTTTTTGATAATTTGTCCTGTTGTGTACTTTCATAAGCTTTCTTGCTTATAATTATGCTATTAGAATTTCCTTGTTGTTAAGAAAGATTCATAAATGAAGTATAGCCATTATATCACCTTTTAGGACTATCTGGACTTCATACTTTCTTGTGCAAGACAAACCAGCTGCTGGGCATGCAGCTGTTGATCTTATGGTATGCACCATAATAGCAGTGGTATGTTAATTCTCTGCAAAGCAATAATACTGCCGTTTGTTTAGTTTTCATGATCTGTAGTGGCATTTAACTTGTTCCTTCACATATCATCGTGTTAAATTCCATATTATATTCAGCTTGCAAAGTTGAATTGCCATTTAACTGATTATCCCAAAAACTATTTTCTCCCTATTCAAGGGTGATTTGAAAGAAATGTTAATGTGAAGTTAACTCTAAGTGGGAAGCTTGATTGAAAAATCCCATCACTCTGTGTGGAAGAAAAGCTTTCCATTACATGTTGGTAGAATGGATGGCAAAAGTATACGAAAATACTCAAGAAGTAACAACATAAGTACCTTTTGTGTTGACTGGGTGGAGTGCTGAGAAAGCAAGAGGAAGGGTGTACAGTGATGATAGGGGAGACCTTGGAGTTGTTTCTTTCTTTCTTTGAATTTAGATTAATATTCTATTCTTTCATACTTGAGCACAGGATTGGTTATCATTAACAGGAATATATTCAATAATATTACATTGTGCACATTAAATAAAGTGGAAGGAAGGGCTGTGCTGAGCACATCTGGGATGATCCTTCCTCACCTTGAGGTAAAGAGGGAAGGATATGATAGCCTTATTTTGTATCACAGTAATCTCATTTGTAACAGGGATATATTTTGGGATTTTTTGTTGCAAGTTGAGTCAGCAAAACTCAAGCAATTAGAAATCATTAAATAAGGGCGGTTATGTTCCTGAATAAAAGTTTACCGCATGTAATCCTAAAACCCTCAGACCTCCAAACCGCCCCTTGTACAAACACTTTATATCATAATGTCAAAATTAGCCAAAGTTCTTGAAAAACTGGTCCACAGCAGAATTAATCAACAGTCCCTCTATAGTTCACACTGCATGGCTTCAGACCCAGTCGCTTCACCACTAAACTGCACATGGACCTTACATGGGGGTTGGTCAGTAAAATGGGTACCTGGCTCAGGCTAGGTTATATATTTATTTATTTTGCTTTGTCGCTGTCTCCCGCGTTAGCAAGGTAGCGCAAGGAAACAGACGAAAGAAATGGCCCAACCCACCCACATACACATGTATATACATACACGTCCACACACGCAAATATACATACCTATACATCTCAATGTACTCATATGTATACACACACAGACATAAACATATATACACATGTACATAATTCATACTGTCTGCCTCTATTTATTCCCATCGCCATGCCACCTCACCACACATGGAATAACAACCCCCTCCCTCCTCATGTGTGCGGGGTAGTGCTAGGAAAAGACAACAAAGGCCACATTCGTTCACACTCAGTCTCTAGCTGTCATGTAATAATGCACTGAAACCACAGCTCCCTTTCCACATCCAGGCCCCACATAACTTTCCATGGTTTACCCCAGACGCTTCACATGCCCTGGTTCAATCCATTGACAGCACGTCGACCCCGATATACCACATCGTTCCAGTTCACTCTATTCCTTGCCCGCCTTTCACCCTCCTGCATGTTCAGGCCCCGATCACTCAAAATCTTTTTCACTCCATCTTTCCACCTCCAATTTGGTCTCCCACTTCTCCTCGTTCCCTCCACCCCTGACACATATATCCTCTTTGTCAATCTTTCCTCACTCATTCTCTCCATGTGACCAAACCATTTCAAAACACCCTCTTCTGCTCTCTCAACCATACTCTTTTTATATCCACACATCTCTCTCACCCTTACATTACTGACTCGATCAAAACACCTCACACCACATATTGACCTCAAACATCTCATTTACAGCACATTCACCCTCCTGCGCACAACTCTATCCATAGCCCACCCCTCGCAACCATACAACATTGTTGGAACCACTATTCCTTCAAACATACCCATTTTTGCTTTCCGAGATAATGTTCTCGACTTCCAAACATTCTTCAAGGCTCCCAGAATTTTCGCCCCCTCCCCCACCCTATGATTCACTTCCGCTTCCATGGTTCCATCTGCTGCCAGATCCTTTCCCAGATATCTAAAACACTTCACTTCCTCCAGTTTTTCTCCATTCGAACTTATCTCCAAATTGACTTGACCCTCAACCCTACTGTACCTAATAACCTTGCTCTTGTTTACGTTTACTCTTAACTTTCTTCTTTCACACACTTTACTAAACTCAGTCACCAGCTTCTGCAGTTTCTCACATGAATCAGCCACCAGCGCTGTATCATCAGCGAACAACAACTGACTCACTTCCCAAGCTCTCTCATCCACAACAGACTGCATACTTGCCCCTCTTTCCAAAACTCTTGCATTTACCTCCCTAACAACCCCATCCATAAACAAATTAAACAACCATGGAGACATCACACACCCCTGCCGCAAACCTACATTCACTGAGAATCAATCACTTTCCTCTCTTCCTACACGTACACATGCCTTACATCCTCGATAAAAACTTTTCACTGCTTCTAACAACTTGCCTCCCACACCATATATTCTTAATACCTTCCACAGAGCATCTCTGTCAACTCTATCATATGCCTTCTCCAGATCCATAAATGCTACATACAAATCCATTTGCTTTTCTAAGTATTTCTCATATATTCTTCAAAGCAAACACCTGATCCACACATCCTCTACCACTTCTGAAACCACACTGCTCTTCCCCAATCTGATGCTCTGTACATGCCATCACCCTCTCAATCAATACCCTCCCATATAATTTCCCAGGCTAGGTTATATTTTATATATATATTTTTTTCATACTATTCACCATTTCCCGCGTTAGTGAGGTAGCGTTAAGAACAGAGGACTGGGCCTTTGAGTGTATATCCTTACCTGGCCATCCGCTCCCTCCCCTTTTAGTCGCCTTCTATGACACGCAGGGAATACGTGAGAAGTATTCTTTCTCCCCTATCCCCAGGGATAATACACCTACGTATACATACATATATACATACATATGTACATATTCATACTTGCTCACCTTCATCTTTTCCCAACACTAGCCTGGCCCACAGGAAAAAGCATCACCGCTCCCTTTGTCAGTGAGGTAGAGCACGAAGAAAGGCCACATCCACTCATATTCATAAACACAGTATCATGTGTAATGCACCTTGACCTTAACTTCCTATCCACATTCATGCCCCACAGACCTTTCTATTAATTTTACAATATCTTATCCCAGTAGGCCCTTTGGTTGCTTATTGTACCTATCTGATCATGATAAAATATTTATTTTATTTATTATACTTTGTCGCTGTCTCCCGTGTTAGCGAGGTAGCGCAAGGAAACAGACGAAAGAATGGCCCTAACCCATCCACATACACATGTATATACACACACACGTCCATACACGCACATATACATACCTATACATCTCAACGTATACATATATATACACACTCAGACATATACATATATGCACATGAACATAATTCATACTGTCTGCTCTTATTCATTCCTGTCGCCACCCTGCCACACAGGAAATAGACCCCCCTACAGCGAGGTTGCACCAGGGAAAAAAAAAAAAAAAAAAAAAAAAAAAGGCCACATTCGCTCACACAATCTTGAAGGTTTACTCCAGACGCTTCACATGCCTTGGTTCAGTCCATTGACAGCACGTCGGCCCTTGTGTACCACATTGTTCCAATTCACTCTATTTCTTGCATGCCTCACGCTCCTGTATGCTCAGGTCCTGGTCGCTCAAAATCTTTTTCACTCCATCCTTCCACCTCCAATATGGTCTCCCACTTCTTGTTCCCTCCACCTCTGACACATATATCCTCTTTGTCTGTCTTTCCTCACTCATTCCTTCCCTATGTCCAAACCATTTCATACATGCTTGCCATTTTCTTCTTGAGCGAGGTAGTGTCAAGAACAGATGACAGCCTCCTTGATGTGTTTTCTCTTTTGGAAAGTAGTAAAGGAAGGGAGGATTTCTAGCCACCCACAGATCTATAGGTTTCCCTTCCAGCACTAAGAACTACAACATTCTCATCTGTATGTTATGAACACTCTTCATATCCCTTCTTTGATGTCTTCACATCATAATGACCACTGCTGTTTGGGGAAGGCCTCAAGCCACATGTTAATCCAAGTTTCGATTGCTGTTGTGGATGTAAAATGGCACATGATCATCCTTTTTCTGTTGCTGCAATACATTTTGCTTCATTTTAGGCTTTACTATCCTACTTTCTGGCTTCATATGGTATGGGGTAATGAGCAAGTC
Source organism: Panulirus ornatus (assembly GCF_036320965.1). Lineage (NCBI taxonomy): Eukaryota > Metazoa > Arthropoda > Malacostraca > Decapoda > Palinuridae > Panulirus > Panulirus ornatus. The sequence goes on from NC_092238.1 coordinate 25,300,392, forward strand.
TCCCTTCTTGCAGAAAATGCTTTGTTGGGATCAGATTTGGGTAAAGTTGTAGTTTGGTACTGCCATGAATTTAAGTGTAGAGTACCATGGACTTTCTTCTAGAATAGAGTATAGATAGCAGCATATGTTAAAATTAGAGGAATTTTATTGGGATCAGTTTTTTTTATACTGTGATCACTAATGTTGATAGTGGGGAGGACACTGAAGATTAGGGAAAATATGGGGTCAGATAATGTAAAAGTATGCGAAAATTTTGTATTTATCAACAGAACTTATGGAAACATCACCTAACTTCCCTAAGCAGCTGATATTTACCTTATTTGTGATGTTATTTTAGAAATGTGTGATTGTTATGGTCTTTTGCGTCTATCGTGACACTTTGTTTGCTCGTGTACAAAGAAAATGAATGCCTTTAAATGCATGAATGCATTCTAACATACATTCTCCACCATGTAGTACAATGCTGCAGACAATAACATTAATGTATTTTGACTATGCAAATGAAAATTAAGGTGAATCTCAGCCCTAAATTGAAGTTAAGTTGGGTTTTCATAGGTTCTGTTCACTGTATTTTGGAAGTGTTTTACTTTCACTTACTTAAACTAACCCAGTAATATCCCCAATGTTAGCCCTCCCCTTTGTTGAATTATTTAAAGCTGTAGGTAAAAAAATTGCTGTCTCATTCTCACCAGCATTTTTCTGACCTCTATGCAATATATTACCATTGAAAAAGAAAAGTCTGAAGTCCCACAGTGAGATTCATGGGAAGTCTAAACTGCAACTTTTCCCTGAACTGTTTATTATTGTCCTTCAGAAGTTGTTTTATTGTTGTTGTGCCCATAGATATGATAATGGTAACCAGCCACAGACGCCTCCCTCAAATTCCACAAGTTTTCCAAGTCTGCACGAAAGACGCAGCTCTACCCAGGAACAGTCTACATATTCCTCCCCTCACAGGTAATAGCGTTTACCTCTGCATAGCGTACGGGGGCATATTCATGGACTCCTTCCTGTACACTCGTTTTTATGTACCCGTGCCCTTGAGCATAGTTGTGGAAAATCCTCTTTTCATAGAGAAGTGAATGAAGTAGGCTTCTGTAGATGTATTTTAGATGTTTTCATTTGATGTTGAAACTGTGGCTGAATTATGGTTATTTTAGGCTTTTAGTAGAACTCGTAATTTTTAAGAATGACTCTGATGCCCCTTCCTAAATCCAATTGGAAATCAGTAGTAAATCTCTTTGGTAGATTGTGGTGGTATCTGTGTTTATCCTGGTATAGATGCACTTTCACTAGCAATTTCTATCATTTGCAGTGATAGGCCTGGTTTGTGTTTGTGTATATTTAAGTGCATGTGTTTAAATGGTGCCTTAACATTTCTTGTCTCCTGCCAGCTGTAGCCTTTCCCTTCTCATACATGCACTATCTTTGATCCCCCTCTACATGTATTGCAACTCATTTCACTTGTGTACATCGCCCATTTCTTCTGTGTAACCTTGTTTTCTACATATATTCTTACACATCTTATTTGTCTGTATCATTTAATCCTTCTGCTTCTCATTAAGTTTTTCCACATGGACATTTACTCCCCACAGTTATCAATATCATTAATTTCTTCTGTCTGATCTCGGATGTTGTACCGCATGCACTCCTACGTGCCCCAAATTATAAGTGTCACTCAGTTCTTTTACCTGATCTCACGTGCTGCATGTACATGTAATTGCCCCGTTTGTTTTTATTATTAGGTGCTTCCACCTTACTTTTTTATTATTTCAAATATATTGTATCTCCTCTCTCTACTACAGTGTTGTCAGATATTTTGCTTGCATATACCACCCATGAACTGAATTATCTTATTCACTTAGGGACTATTCGCTAAGTGGCAGTGCTAGTCCAAATTTGAGTCAACCATACAGAGCTCGTGCTGTCTCAGAAAGTAGAAGAGACACAAGAGAAGCATCTGGTGCACCCTTTGAAGCTGAAGGAAACAGGTGGGTGCTGGTGTCTTGTATCTGTCCTTTTTTTTCTTCTGCTGTGTGGATTAGATTAAGATCAGATACAGATATGGGTGATATATCAGTTGTAATAGATTTTCATTGTATTAGATAAATTCCAGTAACTTTATTTGAAGTTTCTTTTTCATTTCTTGTCTGCTTGAATTGAAGTTTAAATGTAAAGGAAATATTTAGATGCTTATTTTGAAATATATGATAAACCATTAAGATATAGTTATATAAAAGTAAAACAAAACTTACTTGGTCAGGAAAGAACTTCATAATGCAAAAAAGTGGGGTAATAGACAGTGGATATTGAATTATGTGGTTGTTTCTTATGGGAGGTTGTATGTGAAGCAGCTTAGAATGCAGCTGGTTGAATATTAAAAAGGATTGTTCCAGGTTCAGAATTTTAATACTGTTAAAAGATCTTTATGGAGGAATGTCTTATATTTAATCCGAGTAATTCATTCCTTGTGATAAGCCATGATTTCTACTTCATGATTACATTCATATGCTTGTGTTTAGTAGTCTTGCTGATTGGTATTTTCCTTTTACCCGTGTTGATCTTTTGAATTGACATTTAATTCATGACTGATTTATGTAGAACTACCATTTTGTTTAATATTCCACTGAAAGCACACACAAAATAACCAAAATATCAAGATCAACATTGTATTATCTGCTAAAATTAGTTTGCCGTCATTTTCGTATATTTATTATCTAATGCTCAAAAGTCAGTCCATTAACATCCTGATGTTGCTGATGCCATTAGTGGAGAATGTAGAAAATATCCCAAGACAAAGTGAGCAAAATGATTAGTGAAAATCAGTGAAATTGTGGGTTGCAACTGGAGTTTGCCAGTGAAGACAATAGTAATAGAGTATTATTGTAAAATCTTCAATCCATTTGCAGATATCACATCCGACACAGTCCATCAGAGCCTCATTTGGTTAGACAGTCATCATCCCCAGGCCCCCCAGCCTCCTCACCAGCTTACCATGACTCAGCCCCAAGCTTACCACAGCTGGCACGGCCTGACCTCACGAATTTAAGTCGAACACAAGCTTCATCAAAACCAGATCTCACTTCACACTCTAAGCCAATGGATCGGCCAGCCCTTGTCAGGCCTACACCACGTTCTCATGGACCTCAGAGCCCAGATGTGTCATACATTGGTACACCAAAACCAACTAGTCCTGAGATTTCATATATGGGCACACCGAAAGAACCACCTGATTATGGGTACCGTCAGGATGGCATGAGAGAAATAGATTATTCCTCAGCATTTACATCCATATCATCTGATAAGGGGACCATAAACTTTGATGACTTTTTACCAGTAAGTATCACTATCTGTATTATAAAGTTTACCAGTATCACTATCTTCACAAGTATACCAGTAAGTTTCACTAACTTATAAGTTCTTATATGATGACCACATCATAAACAGTGAGATGCCCCTTCCTTTGGATATTGTAGAAATTACAGGTTAAAAAAATTCATGAGAATTTGTTTCATATTTATTCGGTATTTGTTGGCTAGAGTGAAGTGTTATTGATATAATGATGTTATCATTTTAAATATAGAAGGCTTTCATTGTATTATGTTCCAATTCTGGAACAAAATGTATTGTTGCTTGAAAAATTCCCTAAAAATGTTTGGGTAATATTGCTTGTAAGGCTAGTTTCAGAACCACACTATAAGGGCTTTTTTCATATTGATAAGATTGTTTGGGGGTCATTAAGTCTTGTAATTATGTATTTAAATGATTGTATCATTTGCTTCCTTCTTCTGTTTCCCCTTTTAGAAAGTTAAATAAATAAGTAGATAAATAGTGTATATATATGTATACGTTGAGATGTATAGGTATGTAAATGTACGTGTATGTATATACATGTGTATGTGGGTGGGTTAGGCCATTCTTTCGTCTGTTTCCTTGAGCTACCTCGCTAATGCGGGAGACAGCGACAAAGTAAAAAAAAAAAAGAAAAAAATAAATAATTTGCTTCATATTTATTTGGAATCTGTAAGCCAGAGGAAGCATTATGATATTTTTTACATTGTTTCAAGTATATAAGCCTTTCATTATATTATACTCCAGTTGTGAAACAAAACTTTTTGGCCTGAAATTTTTTTTTTTTTCTTGGAAAATAGATGTTTCAAAACCTTAGGATAAGGTCTACTTTTCAGGTTGAATACAATACTGGGCCAGAAATATTGTTTAGGAGCCATTAAGTCATGCAACTGAGCATTTATCATGATGACAGTATATCATGATAATTTGCTTCATATTTATATTGTGTCTGCTGGCCACAGGAAGCATTACAACATAAATTACATTTTCATTTCAAGTATTGTATGTAGCATGTGGTAGGTAGCCAATGACTAGGTAGGTACATTACCTGTAATACCAGCCTAGGTATCAGAAGAGTTAGTGGTGGCTTCGTAGTGAGTCGCCACTTCAGTGGTTGTCAAGTTGCACTTCTGTAACCCAGGTAGCTGTCTTTTCTTTATGCCTCACTAATATGTGGACTATGGGCATTCTGTTTATAAACACACAATCTCACCTTGTCACACACAACACTTGAAAGCACTTAACACACAAGCTCATTCATTGTAACTTGATTTTCCTGCGGTAAGCACTGTGTGCTAGCTCAGCTTTTAGGCTAAAATGGTAGGAGCAGTGAATAGAAGTAGTATTGTTTCAATTTCATTAGGTGCATGCTATCCAATGCAAAGATGGGTTATAGGCAAATCCCATTTCAGAAGGAAGATATTTAAACTTTAAAAACATTCTGAATTTAAATTTTGTTGGGTTAGTAACACTACCTCGCTAGTGCGGGAAATGGCAAATAGTATGAAAGAAAGAAGTAATATAATTACCAGTTTTGTGCCCAGAGTACATAACTGACACTAGCAAGTCTTTGCAGAGATCGTTGTATATTGGGTCATAATAATTTTGCATTATGATGTCCTTTTTTTTTTTTAACAGAATAAACTTGGCAGCTTGGGCCTGGATGGTAGCTCCAACACCAATGGAAGTGGTCTAACAGGCATTGCAGGCAATGAAATGTCTGAACAAGAAGTGTTGAATAGTATCATGCGCGGTCATTCCTCAATGATGTCTGTCCTAACTGCTCGGGCAAGAGGGTTGCAGGTAACACACAAGTTATGGCAAACCAAGGATCTTAAGACAGCTGTGGATCATGCATTAAATACTGGTGACCAGGCACTTCTTGTTGATCTTTTGGGCATCATCAATCTTAGACCGTAAGTTCTAGTCAAAATATTTGTTGTTTTTTAGTAAGGTCACCAACTTATAAATATTACCAAACCAACTTAGGATGAGTGAGGAAAGATTAACCAAGAGGATATATGTGTCGGAGGTGGAGGGAACAAGGAGAAGAGGGAGACCAAATTGGAGGTGGAAAGATGGAGTGAAAAAGATTTTGTGTGATCGGGGCCTGAACATGCAGGAGGGTGAAAGGAGGGCAAGGAATAGAGTGAATTGGAGCGATGTGGTATACCGGGGTTGACGTGCTGTCAGTGGATTGAATCAAGGCATGTGAAGCGTCTGGGGTAAACCATGGAAAGCTGTGTAGGTATGTATATTTGCGTGTGTGGACGTATGTATATACATGTGTATGGGGGGGGGTTGGGCCATTTCTTTCGTCTGTTTCCTTGCGCTACCTCGCAAACGCGGGAGACAGCGACAAAGTATAATAAAAAAAAAAAATAACTTAGAAATACTTAACATATTTTGCATCCTTTTCATTTTCTAGATTGGGACTCTTTTAGAGTTGATGGTAGAAACTATAATGTTTAATTGACCACAATACATATAGAACTGAAAAATGACAGCATATTAAGTGAACTGATTTTTTACAGATTTTATGATTCCGGTGAATAAGAGCAAGGTTATTAGGTTCAATAGGGTTGAGGGACAACTTAATTGGGAGGTAAGTTTGAATGGAGAAAATGAAGTGTTTTAGACATCTGGGAGTGGATATAGCAGTGGATGGAACAAGTGTAAGTGAGTCACGGGGTGGGGGGAGGGGAAAAGGTTCTGGAATTGAAGAACGTGTGGAAGGCGAGAACGTTATCTCGAGCAAAAATGGGTATGTTTGAAGGAATGTTATATCGTTGCGAGGCATGGGCTATAGATAGGGTTGTGCAGAGGAGGGTTGATGTGTTGGAAATGAAATGTTTGAGGACAGTATGTGGTGTGAGGGGGTTTGATTGAGCAAGTAATGAAAGGTAAGAGAGAGGTGTGGTAATAAAAAGTGTGGTTGAGAGAGCAGAAGAGGGTGTGTTGAAATGGTTTGGTCACATGGAGAGAATGAGTGAGGAAAGATTGACAAAGGATATGTGTTTCAGAGGTAGAGGGAACAATGAGAAGTGGGAAACCAAATTGAAGGTGGAAGGATGGAGTAAAAAAGATTTTGAGCAATTGGCTTATCTGCTTGAGATCATTTTATGATAGTGCAGTTTAATTGAAGAACTTCTGACTCTAGGAGTCCATCCTTTCCCTGCTACTTATGGTAATAATGCCTTGAAGCTGTAAGGAACCCTGGAGAACAAGTCCTTTTGGGTTATAAAATAATAATGTACATATTTATAGCTTCTGATAGAAGTATAACCTTGAAAGTGTTGGAGTGCCATTAAAAGGGGCTCTGGAGTCACATAATTTTAATAACTTGTATATAGATTTTTTGTTTATTTATGTTTTTTGATTTAACAATGTTCTTTTTCAGGTCAATATGGAATCTGGACTTACTGACAGCTCTACTCCCTCCAGTCAATTTACTGTTGCAGAGTAAATATGAAACGTGAGTCTTGTTGATTACCTTCATTTTATCTTCAGTTTAAAATTATAGCTATACAATTTAACTTTAATATTGCCTAGAAATATTGTGCTGCTTATGGAAGCCAACTTAATTCATGGGTAAGTTTTGTATTTTCATCGTGACTTTTACAGTAATGCCATATGATGACTGTGAATTGCAAGAATATTAGCAGTTTGAAGCATTGCCGAGAAATGTGTTCAAAATTGAGAACTGTATAATTTTATTTACATCTGGCAGAAACAATAGAATCTTTACCATTTCAATGTCAGTTTAGCGTTTCACATATGAAATACTTTTCATTTCCTTCACAGCTGTTATACAATTCCAGATACATTTAATGTGACAAATCTCTTTTTGTTAGGTAGTCGACTAATAATAATACTTGAAATTTTAAATGCTTAGTAAGTGTTACAACTCTCTTAGGGGACTAGCTCTTGAATTTAGCCTGTAAAATACACATTTTCTTAATTCTGCTGATCACACACTAATGCAACCCCCTTTCCAGCCCAGACAATACCTAACGAAACTGACTTTGGCTTGGACCTTTAGTTCCTTTGTTCATCTTGATAGATGTTAGACCTGTACTCTTGTTATTTTGGAATTTTGGTGATAGAAAAATGATTTGTTTGAAGCTGTCTTTGTTTCTCTCCCTCTTCACCATCCCATCCCCATTCACTATGTTGGGGCTGGTATTGTATATGAAAGCACTTGCTTTATTTATTTCAAAAGATTTGCTTTAGTGTTGTATATCCATCATTTATCTTATCAATCTGTCTTGCGCATAACCAGTGATCTAAATTGTTGTTGTGAACATTATAACCAATTATCCTATATTTAAGATGGTATAGTTTAAGTAATACTTTAATTCTTTTATATTGAAAAAATACTTAAATTTTCATTATATATCCACAGTTATGTTACCACTGGTTGCCATGCCTTGAAACTTATGATCAAGAATTTTGCAGTCATGATAAAATCAAACATGTCTGGCCCAATACACACTGTTGGAGTTGACATATCAAGAGAAGAACGGTAAGTGGAGATACTGTTCTCCTGAAGTTGCTATTGACTATTCTTTAAGAAAAAAAAATCATAGCAAAATTTTCAAGCATACCAGTTTGTCTTCCAAGTTTGAATACCTTGTTTGTGCAAATTGAAGTTGTCTTGTACAGTGCAGACTTCAAACTACTTTTTTTTTGCAATAATACTGGTAGGGCACATGAGCTTATCACTTTTTCCATTGCAAAATTTCATTATTTTGATATAACATGTAAAATTTTCATTTTGTGATGGTATGTTATTCTATATATTAGTATTCATTGCATAATGCTTTTTTATATTTTTCTTCTAACATCATGGCTGATTTTATACAATGGATCTTCTCTTAGGTACAACAAATGCATTGAGTGCTACAACCACATGATGTCCATACGAGCCTTCCTTCTAAAGCGGCAGACAGTTCCTGGCAAATTGGGACATATGTATAGGGAGTTGGTTATTCTCATGCAAGCCTTTGAATAGTGCTGATGTGTTTTGCTGCATTTGTGTAAAACCAAAATAGAAAAAGAAAAAATTTGAATCAGCAGGAAGATCAAATGTAATTTGAAACACCATATGACATTTGATGTAGGAAAAATTAATTAGACTTTTTTCTTTTAAGAAATAAATGATATGAATAACAGAGAATACAATGTACAAGTTGACATGTTATTCTCTTGGTATGAAAAGCTTATTACCACATAAAAAGTTTCAGTTGAGCAAATGCATGGGATCCTCAAATAGGGGTTAAACACTGATGCAATTGGTGTTCACCTATGAGTGTACTGCTGCCTCATAGTTCCCTGCTGCTGTGCTGTAAATATGAAAATAGGTGCTTTTAAACTTTATTAAATGTATGTGAAGAAAAGCAATGTTGGTTCAACACAAAGGGACGGCAATGAACAACACTGATGAATTTGTGATTATTAAGTTAATAATGTGATGGGGTCATCCACAATGGGTCTTCATCTTTTGGATGATTTTTTTGCTGCCTGCAGTACAGTGGTAGCAAGGAAGTTTAGTAATTTTTCATATAAACTTTGTGCCTTCTCATTTCGTACTCATCTCTGCCTGTATGTGATAGTGCAGAATAGTAGTCATATGCAATATCAAGGTATCTTAGACAGGCCAGAAGTATTTCCGGATGGTGTTATTTTCTGGATCTCCAGCGAGTGTGCCGGTGTGATAACTTTAATTTTGTTGGGATGGTATATTATCATTCTTTATTATGTAATTATAAGAGACTCATTTGGTTGCCAGATTAGCAATTTGAGCTTTAGATTCCCCTCTTCCCATTAATGAAGTGGGTACCACTAATGGTTCACATTCCCAGGAGTCTGGCAGATCTCTCATATGTTACTCATAATGACATAAATAGAGCTGGTCACACTGCCCTCCTGACCATTACTGAGCTGAGTCCTTCTCGTCTGAAGGTTTCTGCTCAGTGTCAACCACTGTAAAGGAATCACTTTGTTAGTTTTTAGGCAAAATTATTTTTTTCCTTTTTTCTTTGAATACAGTAACACAAACCAATTATAGTAGCTTGCTGGTAATAGCATGACCATTTTTCAGAGAGAAGGACTTTGTAGCCACTGGTAAAGTAGGATTTAACACCTGAGCTTTCAAGGCCATTGCATTGTATTGCCCCCACAAAAAAGAAAAAACAAAGGTATGTTTATGTTTTCAGCCCTCCAAGAAATAGGGTTGACCAGTTGATAGGGTGACCCAGTATGTGCTTGCTCTCTCTGGTCATGAAAAACAGAAAGAAAATCAGGGTTGGTGCAAAAATTTATTGTAATTTGTATGACTAAAAACAAACATATTTTTGGCCTTGTAAGTCTAGAAATATCAACCAGTAAGCCACTAGTATCTCAGGTTATGATTGAATGAACAGTGTCATTACCTGGTGTTGTAATCAGGATTTGAACCTTCCTTGTAACATATCCCAGCTGTAATGAATATATTGGTGACGTAGGAATGACAAGCGAGTTGTTCCTTGCTGTTGTGAAGCTACGTTGCCTGCCTTGCTTTCTAGTCTTGGCCAAAAATTTGAACCATGAGCATAAGTAAAATCTACCTGCCAGGCTTTGTGAGGTTTTTGTAAGGAGCAAGTTCTGCTTGAATCTCCTTAATCTCATATTTTTGCTCAAATTATGGAGATTATATGTTGGTACACTCTAACCCTAGAATTTCTGATAGGGTCAAGTGCCAAAAAGCAGTAACCAGTTATGTATAAACATATGAGAAGTTGGATTTTCTGCATTAAAATGCCTGAACCTGTCAATCTTGGTTATTCAAAGATTTTCTTGTTGGATGTATGGTTAGCACAGTAGATTTCCAAAAACAAAGGTATCTTGTGTCATTGATTTAGAAATGATACTCATATATTCAAAGATTGGCCTCAGGCTGTTTTAACTATTTAAATACCAGCTTGACTTAAAAATGAATCAGAGCATGTGGAGAGAAACAATCTCTAGCAAGAGATGCCAGTGTAGGTGCGCCAGCCCTGGGGTTTACTAAAGGTGCATGTAATGCTCGCTTTCAGCCATTTATTTATGCAATCAGCAGTCGTGTGCCTTGGAGGGTTTTATAAGTGCTATTTTATATATATATATACATATATTGTAAATCAGTGACTGAATCTGGGTGGGTGGTAATTTAGGCATTCCTGTAGAAAAACAAACTTCATTTAACCCACTTAATATATAAATGGAGTGAAAAAAGTTAGAGTCAGTTTCTAGTTATATTTGCTACAGAGATGCCTACCCTTCCTAGTACCACTAAATGTTTAGTCTTATATAGAGAGTATATAGAAGTTTCAGCCATTGCTTAAGAAGATTAAGTTCTCTTTTAAGTGAGAAATTAACCACACCAATGTAAATTCTCTAATTCATATGTCTTGCAGAGATAGATATAATTGTTTTGCAGTTCAGGAATCTCATGTTCAATACAGGTAACCTGTAATTCCATCCATCTGATGAAATGTTTTAGCTTTACAAACCCTCCAGTCGTAACCAAACTGGAGACTGCGTGACTGCTGATCACGCTGCATATACCAACTAAGGTGTCTGGCAAAAAAAAACCTAACTTAAGCCCATTCCAAAGTTAACAAAATGTCTTTTAACCAAATAAGTTAGTATTAGTTTTTTTTAACCCTAGTGATGGCTGTGTTAAGGGTCATGTTAATTTTAAATCTTTACTATTGATTTTGTATGAAGGGGGTTTTGATCATCGCTTCAGTTTTGTATTGTTATGTGGTTGCAGATGCCTCAGTATTGGTGCTCATAATAACTGTAACTAACTAGATCTCAAAATATTGTTTTATTTGCTTCAAGGATAATTTTCTTTGACATGCTTTCTAATATCGTCTCTCCTACAAATGGTTAAGTACATATTGTGGAATGACCTTTGTTTGTGTTTCATTGGAAAACAAATTTCATCATACACATCCACCTTTTCTCTAAATGGTGAATCTTGGAATCATTTAATGAAAAACGACAATAATAGTGATTGATTTTAGTGTTAATAGGTCTGCCTGATTTATCAGTCATATTGATGACAAATTATGGAAGAAGTATTTATACTGTAAATAGTTAACGATATGGTGTAAATAATTTGTGATAATAAAAATATTGTTAATTTATATAATGTATTTTCAATTCCCTTTCTGATTTAACCACAATGCACACACACAAAACTAGTATGACCTCCCAGAAAGGGTAGTGAGTGGTGGGATGAAGTAAAGCGAAAAGAGAGGAAAGAGTGCAAATAAATGGAAAATATATAAAAGAAAGCATCAGGAGTTCAAGAGAAAGGTACAAGGGATGAAAATGAGAGTTCGGATGAGAGTATCATTAAACTTAAGGGAGAATAAAAAGATGTTTTAGAAGGAGGTAAATAATGTAAGACAAGGTCAAATGGGAACATCAGTGAAGGGGGCAAGTGGGGAAAGTAATAACAGGTAGTGATGAAGCAAGGAGATAGAGTGAGTATTTTGAAGGTGTTCGATGACAGAGAGGCAGATATAGTGTTTTTGTAGGGGTGGTTTGTGAAGTGAGAGGATCAAGGAGAATGGTTTGGTTAAAAGAGAGGAGGTAGTAAAAGCTTTGTGGAAGTTGAAATCCGGCAAGGTGGCGGGTATGAATGGCAAGGCAGTAGAATTTAATAAGGGTGTGACTGTTTTTGATTGGTTGGTAAGGATATTCAATGTCTGTATGGATCATGGTGAAGTACCTGAGGACTGGCAGAATGCATGCATAGAGCCATTGTACAAAGGCAAAGGGGATAAAGACAAGTGTTCAAATGTTGAGTATTCCTGGGAAAATATATGGGAGGGTATTGATTGAGAAGGTCAATGCATGTACAGAGTATCAGATTGAGGAAGAGCAGTGTGGTTTCAGAAGTGGTAGAGAATGTGTGGATCAGGTGTCTGCTCTGAAGAATGTGTGAGAAATACTTAGAAAAACATGGATTTGTATGAAGCATTTATGGATCTGGAGAAGGCATATGATAGAGTTGATAGAGATGCTTTGTGGAAGGTCTTAAGAGTATACGGTGTGGAAGGTAAGTTGCTAGAAGCAGTGAAAAGACTTTACCAAGGATGAGGCATGTGTACGAGTAGGAAGAGAGGAGAGTGACTGGTTCTCAGTGAATGTCGGTCTCCATTATTGTTTAATTTGTTTATGGGGTGGTTAGGGAGGTAAATGCAAGAGTTTTAGAGAAAGGGGCAAGTATACAGTCCATTGGGGATGAGAGGGCCTGGGAAGTGAGTCAGTTGTTGTTCCCCAATGATACAGCTCTAGTGGTTGATTCAAGTGTGAAACTGCAAAAGTAGGTGATTGAGTTTAGAAAAGTGGGTGAAAAGAGAAAGTTGAGAGATGTGAATAAAAGCAAGGTTATTAGGTTCAGTAAGGTTGAGGGACAAGTTAATTGGGATGTAAGATTGAATGGAGAAAAACTGGAGGAAGTGAAGTGTTTTAGATATCTGGGAGCGGACTCAGCAGCGAATGGAACCATGGAAGTGGAAGCGAGTCATCAGGTAGGGGAGGGAGCAAAGATTCTGGGAGCGATGAAGAATGTGTGGAAGGAGAGAACGTTATCTCGGAGCAAAAATGGGTATGTTTGAAGGAATAGTATTTCCAACAATGTTATATGAGGAGGGTGGATGTGTTGAAAATGAAATGTTTTTTAGGACTATATGTAGTGAGTTGGTTTGATTAAGTAACAAAAGGGTAAGAGAGATGTGTGGGAATAAAAAGAGTGTTGCTGAAAGTGCACAAGAGGGTGTGTTGAAATGGTTTGGACATGGACAAAATGGGTGAATTAAGATTGACAAAGAGGATTCATTTGTCAGAAGTGGAGGGAACAAGGAGAAGCAGGAGACCAAAATGGAGGTGGAAGGATGGAGTGAAAAAGATTTGAATGATTGGGGCCTGAACATATAGGTGAGTGAGAGGTGTTCAAGGAATAGAATGAATTGGAACAATGTGGTATACCAAGGTCAATGTGCTGTCAATGGACTGAACTAGGGCATGTGAAACATCTGGCATAAACCACTGGAAGGTCTGTGGGACCTGAATGTGGATAGGGAGCTGTGGTTTCAGTGCATTACACATGACAACTAGAGACTGAATGTGAATGAATGTGGCCTTTTTGTCTGTTTTCCTGGTGCTACTTTGCTGAAGTGGGGATAGCGATGCTGTTTCCTGTGGGGGGTAGCCCCAGGAATGGATGGAGGCAAGCATGAATATGTACATGTGTACATATATGCATATGTCTGTGTATATATATGTATGTATATGTGCATGTATGGGTGTTCATGTATATATATATGTATATGAGTGGATGGGCTATTCTTCATCCGTTTCCTGACACTACCTCGCTGATGCGGGAAAAGGCGATCAAGTATAATAATATTAATATTAATTGTAATATCTGTAATCTCAACTTTTTATTTTCAGCCAAACTGGCTGCCTAAATCCAATAAACTATTATTCATTTATTTATACAGCAGAGGAGGAAGTGCTCTTTGGACTTAAAGCTTACTCATGATTTTGGAGAGAGAACATTCCAAAAGACCTATAATGTACACAGCCACAGTTCATGAGCATGCAACTAGTATGTTGGAACACACAAGAGTGCCCTAAACTATTAAATAGATGGCCATTAATAAAATGGTCAAATTGTTCTTGCAGAAAGGCTTGGCAGTATGTTTTGCATAATTGGTAACAATCAGGCATGTAAAAAATACCTATGGATGTCAATGAATGTAACATTTCATGGTGTTGCCAAGAATTGCTGCTGTTGTACAGCAGCTGTCAATCATCCATCAGTGATATGTTAGATGACTCTTTATTAGCTAGTGTCTACTATGGAAGTCCATGCAAGATTCTGTATAACATATAGTTCAATATATACAAAGCAAGTGTGTCCAACAGTTGTAAACCTTATGTTGCATGAATGGTTACTGAGTGACCAAAGGGAAAGAGTAAATAAATATAAGTTGGTAAACTCTGAGTTACGTCATTAGAAACATTTACACTAATAACATCACTATCAAATGATATACTCGAAAATGACTTTACAACAATGATGTTACACAATTACCATATTGGAGTATGCCACAACAATGCCAACTCAACCACCACTGAATGCTTGGTTTGTGCGAGTGGAGGGAGAGTGAAGACGCAATTTTCAAAAAAATAATGCGATTTATAGATGAAAAAAAGGGAAGAATTTGGTAATAACGAGTTCCTTATAACTGATATAGAGTGTGGATTTTTGGTGTAGCCCCTACTGCTTGACTGATTGTATGTATGTATCCATAAAGCTGGGAGGGCTATGAAGTAGAAGGAAAGTGTTAGGTAAAAATACACAAAATGGGTGCATTAGGATGCAATAAATGCATTACTGATGAAAGTAAGATTAGAAATGCTGTGGATGAGAAGAAAAAGGCATTTGGTAGATTGTTTGAACGAAATGTATCACTGAAACTTTAGAATGCCATTCACTTGACAGGACTTCCCAGAGGAACAGGCATCAGATATATAGACAAACCAAAAGATGAAAATAGTAAATGAACATGAGGGATGCCTACAACATTCCAACATCATTTCTAATGCCCTCACATTAAAAAAAAGAGACTGGATGGCTGACCAAAACATCCACCTGGTGCTTGTTCAGATTCTGTAGAACTTTGTTCAGTTCATATCAATGATACAACAAGATACTTACCTTGTGACATTATCAATCATACTTTAAAATATATGAAACTAATGCTCCATGGTCAAGACAATGCATCCAAATTTCTAAGCTGGTGAAATCGCATCCTTCACACAGTTCACCCTTACTGAGAAACCTGAAAAAATGAAAAAATGAAAAAATGACATCATCATTCATATGGCATCCATAGTCATTTTAAAAAAGAAATCAATATCAAGCAATGAAATGACAAATTCCCTGTAGTAACCCTAGAGTAGGATAGGATCATTACATACATCACAACATGTGTTACTCCATTTACACTCATAAACAAAATGGTAAGCCATTAAATAAATTGCATCCATAAGTATTCAAATCCTACTTGGACACACTTCAGTTCCTTCAACAGAGCACATTGTTATTACATCTACCCAAGTTGTTCTCAGGAGGGTTAGTGACAGCTGTGTAGTGAGCAAGCAATTCAGTTGGTGTCAAGTTGGACACCACTAGCCCAGGCAGCTGTCTTTTCTTTCTGCCTCAGCCACACGTGGACTACAGGTAGTCTGTTTACAAACATGCAATCTCTCCTTGTAATACATAACATGACTACAATTAACTCACACAACTCATTCTTTATAACTCTTGATTTTCCTGTGGTGAGCACTGTGTGCTAGCCCCTGGTAGGAGGAATAAATAGTAGTAGTTGGTAGGAACATTTAGAAAAGAGCATTAGGTAGAAACATAGGGAGAAATAGTGAGTAGGAACATTAGGCAGAAGCATTAGGTAAAAGAAGTCGGTAGTAGAATTAGGTAGGAGCTTCTGCAAACACTGTGCTACAGTTGCCCTCTGCCAGTAGCCTGTTGAGGGTGAGGCAATAAAGACCAAGAAGTGGCACAGGAGTTCACTAGTTATGGAGACTCTATTGCCATGGCCACCCACTTGAGGGATTTCCAGTTGGGAACAGGCATCAGAGATATGGACAGATAGATAGATAAATGCCATCAACTACTAACAACAGTAACATGGGTGCATGAATCACAAAATATAGGAAAATAAGTATACATACGACAGAGGAATATGAAATACTATTGGGAATTTCAGCACAAGGGCAGTCTTTAAATGTTCAAGAGCAAAGTTTTTGATTAGCACGCTTTACATTACATAACACCACATTTTTACCTATCTAATTATGACTTCCACTAATAAGTTCTTCATTTTCAAAAAATAGTTTTCATGGGTAGTACACGAAAATCCACACCCCTATATCATTCTTTACAGCAGAAATAAAGATTCCATAAATAAAAGTAAGATATCAAATCCATAAAATGCTAATCCATTTTCTTGCCACTTATCTGATTTCCTGCTGTCCCATATTTGATCTCACACATAAACTCTCCTTGTAACATGAGATATTCCCAAGTACAAATTCTAAGTTCAACCATTAATTTTTCCAATGGCACTTCCAGAAACATCACTAGTGCACATCCTTGCTCATAATAAAAAAATCTGCAGCAGTATCTATCTCCACTGTAACCTTATTATCCTTAATCAACAAGTCAACTACCTTCTCTGGCCTTGGTAGCATATTCATTTGCTGCATCACCAATTTTAGAATCAACATTCTCCTCATATATAGACTCTTCCTCAAATGGTAACTATAGAGAAAATGGATGCATGATTTCTAGATGATAGAGTTTATGGAAATTGGTACCAAAAGATTCCTTACAATATGCAGAGTTGATACAGTGTGGAATTTTAGTTGCAGCACCTCTAACTCCGTCAATTTTAAGTTTTTGTAAAGTGGGCAGGGCTTTGAAGTAGAGGGAAATTGTGGGGTAAAAACCAAAAGGTGACAGTAACACTTTTGTTGAACCATAGCAACTAGCAAATGAACGGGAGGGACACCTATGGTGTCCTGACAATTTTTTAATGTCCTTACACTATGCATTTGAAAAGTGAGTCCCACAGATGACTAACAAAAACATTTATCAGGCGCTACTGTGGATTCTATAGCTTTAATTAGTTTGTCAATATACAAAGTGAATGAAGCTGTAATTCACCAGGAAAACTTGACCGTAGATTGTAGAAATGCCTATTTTCCTTTCTCACATGCATTCCAGTGAATGCTGCCTAGCATTGTAACATTTGAATCTGACTTAATACAAATTTTGCAAATATGTTAAGCAAGTTCAGATGTCTACATAGATTTAAGGCTTGAATTCATGCTTGTAAAATCTGCCCCAAACAGGGTCTGATTCCTATGTGAATCATGGCAGAGATAAGCCCAGTACGTTTTTAAAACAATAAAATTTATTAAATGGGAACTTCAGTGAAGGGGGCTAATGGGGAGGTGATAACAAGTAGTGGTGATGTGAGAAGAAGATGGAGTGAGTATTTTGAGGGTTTGTTGAATGTGCTTGATGATAGAGTGGCAGATATAGGGTGTTTTGGTCGAGGTGGTGTGCAAAGTGAGAGGGTTAGGGAGAATGATTTGGTAAACTGAGAAGAGGTAGTAAAAGCTTTGCGGAAGATGAAAGCCGGCAAGGCAGCGGGTTTGGATGGTATTGCAGTGGAATTTATTAAAAAAGGGGGTGACTATATTGCTGACTGGTTGGTAAGGTTATTTAATGTATGTATGACTAATGGGGAGGTGCCTGACGACTGGCGGAATGCTTGCATAGTGCCATTGTACAAAGGCAAAGGAGATAAAAGTGAATGCTCAAATTACAGAGGTATAAGTTTGTTGAGTATTCCTGGGAAATTATATGGGAGGGTACTGATTGAGAGAGTGAAGGCATGTACAGAGCATCAGATTGGGGAAGACGAGTGTGGTTTCAAAAGTAGTAGAGGATAGTGGGTCAGGTGTTTGCTTTGAAGAATGTATGAGAGAAATACTTAGAAAAGCAAATGGATTTGTATGTAGCATTTATGGATCTGGAGAAGGCATATGATAGAGTTGATAGAGATGCTCTGTGGAAGGTATTAAGAATATATGGTGTGGGAGGCAAGTTGTTAGAAGCAGTGAAAAGTTTTTATCGAAGATGTAAGGCATGTGTACGTGTAGGAAGAGAGGAAAGTGATTGGTTCTCAGTGAATGTAGGTTTGTGGCAGGGGTGTGTGATGTCTCCATGGTTGTTTGATTTGTTTATGGATGGGGTTGTTAGGGAGGTGAATGCAAGAATTTTGGAAAGAGGGGTAAGTATGCAGTCTGTTGTGAATGAGAGAGCTTGGGAAGTGAGTCAGTCGTTGTTCGCTGATGATACAGCGCTGGTGGCTGATTTGTGTGAGAAACTGCAGAAGCTGGTGACTGAGTTTGGTAGTGTGTGAAAGAAGAAAACTGAGAGTAAATGTGAATAAGAGCAAGGTTATTAAGTACAGTAGGGTTGAGGGACAAGTCAATTGGGAGGTAAGTTTGAATAGAGAAAAACTGGAGGAAGTGAAGCGTTTTAGATATCTGGGAGTGGATTTGGCAGCAGGTGGAACCATGGAAGCGGAAGTGAATTATAGGGTAGGGTAGGGGGCGAAAGTTCTGGGAGTGTTGAAGAATGTGTGGAAGTCAAGAACATTATCTCAGAAAGCAAAAATGGGTATGTTTGAAGGAATAGTGGTTCCAACAATTTTATATGGTTGCGGGGCGTGGGCTATAGATAGAGTTGTGCGGAAGAGGGTGGATGTGCTGGAAATGAGATGATTGAGGACAATATGTGGTGTGAGGTGGTTTGATCGAGTAAGTAATAATAGGGTAAGAGAGATGTGTGGTAATAAAAAGAGTGTGGTTGAGAGAGCAGAAGAGGGTGTTTCGAAATGGTTTGGTTACATGGAGAGAATGAGTGAGGAAAGATTGACCAAGAGGATATATGTGTCAGAGGTGGAGGGAATGAGGAGAAGTGGGAGACCAAATTGGAGGTGGAAGGATGGAGTGAAAAAGATTTTGAGTGATCGGGGCCTGAACATGCAGGAGGGTGAGAGGCGTGCAAGGAATAGAGTGAATTGGAATGATGTGGTATACTGGGGTCGACGTGCGGTCAATGGATTGAACCAGGGCATGTGAAATGTCTGGCATAAACCATGGAAAGTTCTGTGGGGCCTGGATGTGGAAAGGGAGCTGTGGTTTCGGTGCATTATTACATGACAGCTAGAGACTGAGTGTGAACGAATGTGGCCTTTGTTGTCTTTTCCTAGTGCTACCTCCCGCACATGAGGGGGAGGGGGTTCTTATTTCATGTGTGGCGGGGTGGCGATGGGAATGATAAAGGCAGACAGTATGAATTATGTACATGTGTATATATGTATATGTCTGTGTGTGTATATATATGTATACGTTGAGATGTATAGGTATGTATATTTGCATGTGTGGGCGTGTATGTATATACATGTGTATGTGGGTGGGTTGGGCCATTCTTTCGTCTGTTTCCTTGCGCTACCTAACTAACACGGTAGACAGCGACAAAGCAAAATAAAATAATAATAAAATTTTTTTTTATTAATACTAGTACCCACAAAACATCTGAAGCATACTAAAGTGAGCTGGTTATCATGTTTAAACATCTATTTATTCAAGCAGCGGATGGAACCCTGGAAGCGGAAGTGAGTTACAGGGTGGGGGAGGGGACAAAGGTTCTGGGAGTGTTGAAGAATGTGTGGAAGGCATAAACGTTATCTTGGAGAGCAAAAATGGGTATGTTTGAAGGAATAGTGATTCCAACAATGTCACATGTTTGTGAGGCATGGGCTATTGATAAGGTTGAGCGGAGGAGGGCGGACGTGTTGGAAATGAAATGTTTGAGGACAGTATTTGGTGTGAGGTGGTTTGATTGGGTAGGTAATAAAAGGGTAAGAGAGATGTGTGGCAATAAAGAGTATGGTTGAGAGAGCAGGAGAGGGTGTATTGAAATGGTTTGGTCACATGGAAAGAATGAGTGAGGCAAGATTGCCAAAGAGGATATATGTGTTAGAGGTGGAGGGAACGAGAAGTGGGAGGCTAAATTGGAAGTGGAAGGATGGAATGAAGAAGATTTTGACCGGTGAAAGGCGAGCAAGGAATAGAGTGAATTGGAATGATGTGGTTTACCTGGGTCGATGTGCTATCATTGGATTGAACCAGGGCTTGTGAAGTGCCTGGGGTAAACCATGGAAAGTTTTGTGGGACCTGGATGTGGAAAGGGAGCTGTGGTTTTGGTGCATTACACATGACAGCTAGAGACTGAGTGTGAACAAATGTGGCCTTTGTTGTCTTTTCCTAGCACTACCTCGCACTCGCATACGTGCGGGGGAGAGGGGGTGCTGTTTCATGTGTGGTGGGGTGGCGATGGGAATAGATAAAGGCAGCAAGTATAAATATGTATATATGTATATATACATATCACTACTTGTTATCACCTCCCTATTAACCCCCTTCACTGATGTTTCCATTTGTTCCCTTGTTTTACGCACTTTATTTACCTCCTTCCAGAACGTCTTTTTATTCTCCCTAAAATTTAATGATACTCTCTCACCCCAACTCTCACTTGCCCTCTATTTCACCTCTTGCAGTGATTTTTTTTTTTTTTTTTTTTTTTATTATATAACCAAATTATATTTTGTACACAGTCTAATATTGGAAGTATAGTTTATTATTATTTTGAAATTTGAAACATTGGTATTGGTTCTGAACTAATGATGGTTCAACTTTGTTGTATTGATTAAGAAGTAATGCAGTTGTGTTTTGTAACCCACACAGCAACTAGAGGCTAAGATGTTATCTTTTTGAATTCTGTTTGATGTACATGTATAGAGCATATATCTTATGCTTAATCATTTCCAAACGTGAAATGGATAACACCTCACCCCATTTCACTGTATCCTGTGCATGCCTTTCACCCCAAGCACTCAAAATATTTTTCACTCCGTACTTCCATCTCCATTATCCCTGGGGATAGGGGATTAAGAATACTTCCCATGTATTCCCTGCGTGTCGTAGAAGGCGACTAAAAGGGGAGGGAGCGGGGGGCTGGAAATCCTCCCCTCTCATTTTTTTTTTTAATTTTCCAAAAGAAGGAACAGAGAACTGGGCCAGGTGAGGGTATTCCCTCAAAGGCCCAGTCCTCTGTTCTTAATGCTACCTCGCTAACGTGGGAAATGGCGAATAGTTTAAAAGAAAAAGAAAAGTTATGTATATGTGCTTGTGTGGGCGTTTATGTAAATGCATGTGTATGTGGGTGGGTTGGGCCATTCTTTCGTCTGTTTCCTTGTGCTACCTTACTAATGCAGGAGACAGCGACTAAGTATAATAATAATAATAATAATAATGAATATAATTATAATAAATATAATAATAATAATAATAATAATAATAATAATAATAATAATAATAATAATAATAATAACAATAATAATAATAATAAAAATAATGAGAATAATAATTATTTATTTATTATACTTAATTACTGTCTCCCACGTTAGCGAAGTAACACAAGGAAACAGACAAAAGAATGGCCCAACCCACCTACATACACATGTATATACATAAACACCCACACACACATATACATACCTATACATTTCAACGTATACATACATATACATACACAAACATATACATATAAACACTTGTACATATTCATACTTGCTGCCTTCTTCCATTCCTGTCGCCATCCTGCCAAACATGAAACAGCATTCCCCCTCACGAGGTAGCACTAGGAAAAGACAAAAAAGGCCATATTTGTTCCCGCTCAGTCTCTAGCTGTCATGTGTAATGTACCGAAACCACAACTCCCTTTCCACAGCCAGACCCCACAAAACTTTCCATAGCTTACCTCAGACGCTTCACATGCCCTGGTTCAATCCACAGACAGCATGTCGACCATGGTATACCACATCGTTCCAATTCACTCTATTCCTTGCATGCCTTTCACCCTCCTGTATGTTCAGGCCCTGATCACTCAAAATCTTTTTCACTCCATCCTTCCACCTCCAATATTGTCTCTCGCTTCTCCTCATTCCCTCTACCTCTAACACATTTTTCCTCTTTGTCAATCTTTTCTCACTCATTCTCTCCATGTGACCAACCATTTCAATACACCCTCTTCTGCTCTCTCAACCACACTCTTTTTATTACCACACATCTCTCTTACCCTTTCATTACTTAATCAAACCACCTCACACCACATTTTGTCCTCAAACATTTCATTTCCAACACATCCACCCTCCTCTGCATAACCCTATCTACAGCCCATGCCTCACAACCATATAACATTGTTGGAACCACTATTCCTTCAAACATACCCATTTTTGCTCTCCGAGATAACGTTTTGCCTTCCCCACATTCTTCAACGCTCCCAGAACCTTTGCCTCCTCCCCCTTCCCTGTGATTCACTTCCACTTCCATGATTCCATCTGCTGCTAAATCCACTCTCAGATATCTAAAACACTTCACTTCCTCCACTTTTTCTTCATTCAAACTTACCTCCCAATTAACTTATCCCTCAACCCTAATGAACCTAATAACCTTGCTCTTATTCACATTTACTCTCAGTTTTCTTCTTTCACACACTTTACCAAACTCAGTTACCAGCTTCTGCAGTTTCTCACCCGAATCAGCCACCAGGGCTGTATCATCAGCGAACAACAACTGACTCACTTCCCAAGCCCTGTCATCCACAACACACCGCATACTTGCCCCTCTTTCCAAAACTCTTGCATTCACCTCCCTAACCACCCCATCCATAAACAAATTAAACAACCATGGATACATCATGCACCCCTGCTGCAAACAGACATTCACTGGGAACCAACCACTTTCCTTTCTACCTACTCGTACACATGCCTTACATCCTTGATAAAAACTTTTCACTGCTTCTAGCAACTTGCCTCACACACCATATACTCTTAATATCTTCCACAGAGCATCTATCTCAACTCTATCATATGCCTTCTCCAGATCCATAAATGCTACATACAAATCCATTTGTTTTTCTAAGTATTTCTTACATACATTCTTCAAAGCAAACACCTGATCCACACATCCTCCACCACTTCTGAAACCACACTGCTCTTCCCCAATCTGATGCTCTGTACATGCCTTTACCCTCTCAATCAATACCCTCCCAGGAATACTCAACAAACTTATACCTATATAATCTGAACATTCACTTTCAACCCCTTTACCTTTGAAAATTGCTCTATGCATGCATTCTGCTAATCCTCAGGCACTTCACCACGAACCATACATACAATGAATATCATTACCAACCAATCAATAACACAGTCACCCCCTTTTTTATTAATTCCTTTGCAAATACCATCCACACCCTGCTGCCTTGCCAGCTTTCATCTTCTGCAAAGCTTCCACTACCTCTTCTCTCTTTACCAAGCCATTCTCCCCGATTCTCTCACTTTGCACACCACCTCAACCAAAATACCCTATATCTGCCACTCTATCATCAAACACATTCAACAAACTGTCAAAATACTCACTCCATAACTACTTGTTATTACCTCCTTCCAAAACATCTTGTTATTCTCCCTAAAATTTAATGATACTCTCTCACCTCAACAATCATTTGCCCTCTTTTTCACCTCTTGCACCTTTCTCTTAACCTCCTGCAGCTTCTTACACATCTCCCAGTCTTTTGCACTACTTCCCTGCAAAAATCGTCCAAACGCCTCTCTCTTCTCTTTCACTAACAATCTTACTCCATCCCACCACTCACTACCCTTTCTAATCTGCCCACCTCCCACCTTTCTCATGCCACAAGCATCTTTTGTGCAAGCCATCACTGCTTCCTCAAATACATCCCATTCCTTCCCCACTTCCCTTATGTCATATGCTCTCACCTTTTGCCATTCTGCACTCAATCTCTCCTGGTACTTCCTCACACAAGGCTCCTTTCCAAGCTCACTTACTCTCACCACTCTCTTCACCCCAACATTCTCTCTACTTCTCTGAAAACCTCTACAAATCTTCACCTTCGCCTCCACAAGATAATGATCAGACATTCCTCCAGCTACCCCTCTCAGCACATTAACATCCAAAAGTCTCTTTTATATGCCTATCAATTAACTAGTAATCCAACAGTGCTCTCTGGCCATCTCTCCTACTTACATATGTATACTTATGTATCTCTCGCTTTTTAAACCAGGTATTCCCAATCACCACTCCTTTTTCAGCACACGAATCTACAAGCTCTTCACCATTTCCATTTACAACACTGAACACCCCATGTACACCAATTATACCCTCAACTGCCACATCACTCACCTTTGCATTCAAATCACCCATCACTATAACATGGTCTCGTGCATCAATGCTGCTAACACATTCACTCAGCTGCTCCCAAAACACTTGCTCTAACATTCACTGGTATTTTAAATTATTTATCTATTTCTTCTATAACCCCACATTTTCCTCTCCTTCATAACTTACTCAATATCAAAGGATTAGCTTAATGTGGCTTAAGTCTCAACAACAATTCCATATGAGTAAAACATATCATAATGCTATAAAACATGTCTGTTTACTTGATTTTTAACCCTCAATTTTCTGGACGACACTTATCAATGTTAGCCATAAACTCCTTAATACTTTTCTCAATTGAATCCTTAAAGGCAGCTATAGAAGCTATGTGGGCCTGAAGCTTCCAACAACTTTGTCGACCAACGACCTAACCCAAAAACCTAAGCCTAGCTTAGGCTGGGGAGAGAGAGAGAGACCACAGATACTTCACCAGAAATTCACCTCGGCAAGTACTAATCGACAAGTTTCCTCAAAAGTCAGTGGTATCCATAACAAATTTTTTAAAGCTCTAAAGAGAAATGAGCCAACAGTTTCTCAATAAGAAATATAAAGTTACTCAGATTCATCCTTACCTCGATCTCTTGGGCCAAACTTGCAGCTCTCATCAGTTTCCAGTGGGGCAAGATCATATTGCTTCTTGAAGGTGTTTATTATCATGAAAGAAGTGTCGGGATTCTTAAAGTGTCCTGAGGCTTGGAATTGGGAAGAGATTCACCAAGGTGGATTACAAGGTTCTCTCAACCACACACTCTTATTTCTTTTCCTCTTTCTCACTCTTGAGATAAGTTCATTACCTGTGAAAAACAGGTCCGCTCTCTTAATGAATACTGCAAAATCTTGTCGTCGTACTCTGAAACCACTTCCCGTAGTTACGGCCATAGTCGTTGGTCTGACGGCAATCGTTTACCTTCTTATCTTCGTTGGCTTGTCTACTTACACTCTTGCTCTACTTCCTGTCTCAGCGTCTGTTCTCTTGAAAGTCTCAGATATACCGACATAATTCCAATCTTGCCACCAAAGTAATATTATGAAGCTTTGTTAGTGGAAGAGCACGTGAACCAACTTTGATTGTTTTTCTTGGCAACAGTAAACAAACGTACACCAATTTAAAGGAGTCCTGCGTATAAAGTTTATGTCTAAAGTATATAAAGTACAAAAACTTCCAAATATATACAAATATCTTACATCAAATATATATAGAAATAAACTACAGCTTCCGTCCACAAAAGATGGATGGAAATGCAGAAATATCTTTAATACTGGAGATACTGTGAGCAACAATGTGCATTGTTAAACGTTGAGCATTCATTTCATGAAGTCACTATAATCGAATTTGGCTATCGGATGCCCAGTTTTTTTTCTCTGATGAAAGGAAAGGACAATGTTCATATATCAAACTAGCACCTTGTAAATCTTAGATTTCGTAGTAAAGGAAGGAAGATGGCATGACAGCTGTAGGAAGATATATTTTTACGTTTTCTCTTTACCTCCATTATATTTAGTGCAAATCATGATATCGATAATTTCCAGAACTATTTCTTTTCAGGCTCATGGAACTGTTTCTGTGGTAATGAAAGACGTTTATTTTCATGTTCTTAGTTCATTATGTACAATTCTTTATTTACTTTCCAGTAGGAATTTTTCCTTCGTTTTGACTTTAGTCCTGCTTCTCTACTCAAGTATTCAGTAACCATCAAAGGCGTCCTATTATCAAGAAAATAGTAAGGATTTAAATAAGATACAAGACAATTTCTATTGGAGATTCTTAGCTCAACTGTCAATCTGAAAAGAAATGAGCCTCTTCAGCCAGTGTTCAACGTCACCTGGAGGCAATATGGGCTGTATTTGGCTACACCCAGGTCAGTGAGGATTGAGTATTTGTGCCTGAGTATCAATGAAATGACACTATCTGTTCGCTCCAGTAGTTCTCTTTGATAAATGCAATTCACTAAGGACAATTCACAAACAGATATGGACACAAACAACAGACACAAGTACACATAAGAGACGGGGCAACTCCATTGCAGAACTCCTTCTCCTGGTAATATACAAACAGTAATCGTAAACTGTAATCACATACGCATAAAACGAAAGCAGTGACCTTTACAGATGACAGAAAGTACGTCAAGATCCACCACTTGCGGTGCTCTTGCA
>NC_092238.1:25331902-25371902 GCF_036320965.1 Panulirus ornatus
CAGATATGGGCTGCAGATATCACGAACTGTGAGAGTTTACCCTAAGATCTGCAGAGACCGTAGCGAGTTGGAAGTGAGAGGCAATGATGTCACCATTAAGGAAAGCAGGGAGGTAATATACTGCACGGCGGCGTGGGTACGGAGGGGAGAGAGCAATTTTAAATGCTCATAATTCTGGAAGGAAGAAATGAATTTTGACGGATCATTAATGAACTCTCTTCGTCTGAGTGAAGGAAATGAATAACCGAGCCCCTAATTGACAGTGGGAAGATTTGACCTTAAGTACTCATGATTAAGATGAGGGACAAGGGCCATTCCACTGTCGATCAGGAGGACAGTGATTGATTTTGATTCTCTGTTTCGAGAGGAGAAATGAGGGATTTCCATGGCTCTGGTTCGGAGGAAGAAACAGTTTTAGATTCATCAATGAGGCTAGGACAAAGCAATTTAAAATCTCTTGTTTTTGGGAAGAAAAAGCAATTTCATCATTCCTTGTCGAGGTCTAAATCAATTACACACGTTTGTCAGGAGAGAAATTAATTACCGTGACTTTTATTGCACCCCGCACGGCAGACATTTAGGGAATCCACTCGACGAAAGGCGCTTTTGATTCAGGTTTACTGTCTCTCATCTCGAAAATGGGACGAAATACCAATGATTACTTTTTGGGGGGTCGTCTACGCGGCCCTCAGGAAACATCAACAGAAGCTGTGTCCAGAAATTCAAAGGATATCCTCGGGAGGGGGGGGGGGGGCGTCCGACCCCCGACCCTCAAGTTATCATGTTCGGGACAAAAAAACAAAAAACAAAAAATAAAACCCCGCCATTTCAAGCAAGCTACAACGGGACACCATATCTGTTGCAATTCAGATATATATATATATATATATATATATATATATATATATATATATATATATATATATATATATATATATATATATAGCAATACTCCTGAAACAGGAGTTGTGGGAGTATGTGATAGAATGTAAGAAAGTAAATTCTCGATTAATATGGGTAAAATTGAAAGTTGATGGAGAGAGGTGGGTGATTATTGGTGCATATGCACCTGGGCATGAGAAGAAAGATCATGAGAGGCTAGTGTTTTGGGAGCAGCTAAATGAGTGTGTTAGCGGTTTTGATGCACGAGACCGGGTTATAGTGATGGGTGATTTGAATGCAAAGGTGAGTAATGTGGCAGTTGAGGGAATAATTGGTATGCATGGGGTGTTCAGTGTTGTAAATGGAAATGGTGAAGAGCTTGTAGATTTATGTGCTGAAAAAGGACTGATGATTGGGAATACCTGGTTTAAAAAGCGAGATATACATAAGTATACTTATGTAAGTAGGAGAGATGGCCAGAGAGCGTTATTGGATTACGTGTTAATTGACAGGCGTGCGAAAGAGAGACTTTTGGATGTCAATGTGCTGAGAGGTGCAACTGGAGGGATGTCTGATCATTATCTTGTGGAGGCTAAGGTGAAGATTAGTATGGGTTTTCAGAAAAGAAGAGTGAATGTTGGGGTGAAGAAGGTGGTGAGAGTAAGTGAGCTTGGGAAGGAGACCTGTGTGAAGAAGTATCAGGAGAGACTGTGTACAGAATGGAAAAAGGTGAGAACAATGGAAGTAAGGGGAGTGGGGGAGGAATGGGATGTATTTAGGGAATCAGTGATGGATTGCGCAAAAGATGCTTGTGGCATGAGAAGAGTGGGAGGTGGGCTGTTTAGAAAGGGTAGTGAGTGGTGGGATGAAGAAGTAAGAGTATTAGTGAAAGAGAAGAGAGAGGCATTTGGACGATTTTTGCAGGGAAAAAATGCAATTGAGTGGGAGAAGTATAAAAGAAAGAGACAGGAGGTCAAGAGAAAGGTGCAAGAGGTGAAAAAAAGGGCAAATGAGAGTTGGGGTGAGAGACTATCAGTAAATTTTAGGGAGAATAAAAAGATGTTCTGGAAGGAGGTAAATAGGGTGCGTAAGACAAGGGAGCAAATGGGAACTTCAGTGAAGGGCGTAAATGGGGAGGTGATAACAAGTAGTGGTGATGTGAGAAGGAGATGGAATGAGTATTTTGAAGGTTTGTTGAATGTGTCTGATGACAGAGTGGCAGATATAGGGTGTTTGGGTCGAGGTGGTGTGCAAAGTGAGAGGGTTAGGGAAAATGATTTGGTAAACAGAGAAGAGGTAGTAAAAGCTTTGCGGAAGATGAAAGCCGGCAAGGCAGCAGGTTTGGATGGTATTGCAGTGGAATTTATTAAAAAAGGGGGTGACTGTATTGTTGACTGGTTGGTAAGGTTATTTAATGTATGTATGACTCATGGTGAGGTGCCTGAGGATTGGCGGAATGCGTGCATAGTGCCATTGTACAAAGGCAAAGGGGATAAGAGTGAGTGCTCAAATTACAGAGGTATAAGTTTGTTGAGTATTCCTGGTAAATTATATGGGAGGGTATTGATTGAGAGGGTGAAGGCATGTACAGAGCATCAGATTGGGGAAGAGCAGTGTGGTTTCAGAAGTGGTAGAGGATGTGTGGATCAGGTGTTTGCTTTGAAGAATGTATGTGAGAAATACTTAGAAAAGCAAATGGATTTGTATGTAGCATTTATGGATCTGGAGAAGGCATATGATAGAGTTGATAGAGATGCTCTGTGGAAGGTATTAAGAATATATGGTGTGGGAGGCAAGTTGTTAGAAGCAGTGAAAAGTTTTTATCGAGGATGTAAGGCATGTGTACGTGTAGGAAGAGAGGAAAGTGATTGGTTCTCAGTGAATGTAGGTTTGCGGCAGGGGTGTGTGATGTCTCCATGGTTGTTTAATTTGTTTATGGATGGGGTTGTTAGGGAGGTAAATGCAAGAGTCTTGGAAAGAGGGGCAAGTATGCAGTCTGTTGTGGATGAGAGAGCTTGGGAAGTGAGTCAGTTGTTGTTCGCTGATGATACAGCGCTGGTGGCGGATTCATGTGAGAAACTGCAGAAGCTGGTGACGGAGTTTGGTAAAGTGTGTGGAAGAAGAAAGTTAAGAGTAAATGTGAATAAGAGCAAGGTTATTAGGTACAGTAGGGTTGAGGGTCAAGTCAATTGGGAGGTGAGTTTGAATGGAGAAAAACTGGAGGAAGTGAAGTGTTTTAGATATCTGGGAGTGGATCTGTCAGCGGATGGAACCATGGAAGCGGAAGTGGATCATAGGGTGGGGGAGGGGGCGAAAATTTTGGGAGCCTTGAAAAATGTGTGGAAGTCGAGAACATTATCCCGGAAAGCAAAAATGGGTATGTTTGAAGGAATAGTAGTTCCAACAATGTTGTATGGTAGCGAGGCGTGGGCTATGGATAGAGTTGTGCGCAGGAGGATGGATGTGCTGGAAATGAGATGTTTGAGGACAATGTGTGGTGTGAGGTGGTTTGATCGAGTAAGTAACGTAAGGGTAAGAGAGATGTGTGGAAATAAAAAGAGCGTGGTTGAGAGAGCAGAAGAGGGTGTTTTGAAATGGTTTGGGCACATGGAGAGAATGAGTGAGGAAAGATTGACCAAGAGGATATATGTGTCGGAGGTGGAGGGAACGAGGAGAAGAGGGAGACCAAATTGGAGGTGGAAAGATGGAGTGAAAAGGATTTTGTGTGATCGGGGCCTGAACATGCAGGAGGGTGAAAGGAGGGCAAGGAATAGAGTGAATTGGAGCGATGTGGTATACAGGGGTTGACGTGCTGTCAGTGGATTGAATCAAGGCATGTGAAGCGTCCGGGGTAAACCATGGAAAGCTGTGTAGGTATGTATATTTGCGTGTGTGGACGTGTGTATGTACATGTGTATGGGGAGGGTTGGGCCATTTCTTTCGTCTGTTTCCTTGCGCTACCTCGCAAACGCGGGAGACAGCGACAAAGTATAAAAAAAAAAAAAAAAAAAAAAATATATATATATATAAGACTGAATGAAGACAATAAATCGAAATTCAAGACAAAGGTATGATTACACGAGAAAGGTGTATCTCAGACTATACGGCGCTGAATCTGGTTCTCGTACTTGACAAATATAAACCAAATCAAGTCAAAGTTCTTTTGCGTGAATCGGGTGCATGTCAACGTCCTGACTAATGAGGACTTCTTCACCTGGTAACGACATCAGGTCACGCCAGGCGATGCAGGCAAAAACTTCTTCCGTGATCACCACTACTCGTAGCCAGAATGTTATGAAAGCAACACAATTCCTTTCCCCCGGTAACTTTGGCCGCTGCAACGTCCGTCGGTCGGTGATTAGGCCATTGTTTCCGTGAGGACAGGACCTCCAGCAGACAGCATTTATGACGTAGGAGGGGCGTGTCACCCCGACATGTACTCAAGGTAAGAGGGTCGCGGCACTCGAGTGAATAAGATGGTGTCAATGTGATTTAGACGATGTGTACTGTGGGTTAATCAAAGTCTACTGTACTGTTGGCAATGCTATGCTGTCTATACACTCGAGAAGCCGGAGACAGAAGGGGATGGACATCATGGAATTAGACCCTATAAAATGACACCTGTACAGAGAAGGATATGGCATTGTAGCACTGTCTGACGTTAAGCAATAAGTACGATTTTTATTCAGTGTGGCTCCGGCGTCGACGGGCCGTTAAGCAGTAACAAAACTTGCGACTGAACGCAGATAGCCGCATTTCAAGACTCTATCAACACACACCGACAGGAATGTAATTTCGTACGATTCTTGCCTAAATGAAAATACATAAACCTTTCCCGTTTTATTGGAAAAAGTTCTCAAGAACGATCATTGGGTACGACCTGTCTCGCAACCCACGTTGCTGAGGGGGTCTCGCCATATGAGTTATTCCTGCGGTATTGTCTCCCTTGATGACCTGCCTGTGTTACCTTGTGAGCTGGATGTAGACATACAGCACGCTGATGGTTCTCCCGTCTCTTGAAAAGGGAAGAAGGTTTTTCTCTTACTCTTTTACAGGCTCTTCATCTTTAGTGTCTATTTCTTCTCTCTTTCTTTCACTCACTCTCCATTGCGCAATTATTCACAGCAAAAAAGACTCAAACTATCCCCTTTTCTCTCGTAACCACTTGCTCTCACTCTCTCATTCTTTGTCTCTAGTGAGAACACTTGTTTCATTTCTCCTCGTACCCCTTAATCAGCGGAGGAGCCTTTCGTCGACAGATCCGGTCGAGGGTCGACGACGCAGTGGCCTATCTAAGGTAGGGCAGGTAGGGCAGGTGCCCTGGGCGCCACTTGAAGGGGGGCGCCGCTCAACAGGTTTGTGTTTTGACACATGCTGCTCGATTGACATTTTTAACGGTCTGGTTTTGTGAGATAGAAAAAAAAAAACTCGCCTACTTTTTAACTATAGTAATATTTTGCTACTATCAGTTGCATTACCGCTTCTACGTTACAATTTTGATCAAAGAAGTCTTTTAGAAGTTTATACAAATTCAAGTTTGGCCTATGGCCTAACTCTTCAATAGTTTATAATTACACTGTATATACTTATATATACATCCACTGTATGTACATTTTCAATCAAGCCAGGGACGCAATTTCAGTGTTTGCCATACGCAATATCTCCCCTAGATACGCCCCTGAATAGCTAGGAGTATTTTTCAGCTCCAAAAACATTTTGTTTCAAAATTGAAAGAAAAGAAATTCAAACACTTTTATACTTGAAATGATAATGGTTAATATATCATAGTGCTCTCAGTTAGCGATACATACCTAGTAAATAAGATGTAAGGGATCACAAGATATTTTAAAACCAATTTCATTAAACACCTTAATTGAGTGTCGTTAAGACGGCTAAACGATATTCTAACACAATATTTCTATTCAACACGAAAAATACTTCTTATGGTAAGTTTATAAAGAAAATAAATTTTTCTGAGAAAAATACCGGGGATTTTTTAGCTCAAAAAACTTTTTGTTTCAAAATTGAAAGATAAGATATTCAAACACATCTACACTTGAAATAATAATGGAAAATATATCACAATGCTCTCATTTACCGATACATACTCAGAAAATACGATGCAAGGGAGCAAAAAATATCTTTAAATTGGCTTCATTTAACAGCTTAATTGAATGTCATGAAGACGACTAAAACTCACTTTGACACCAGATTTGTATTCAGCATGAAAAAATACTTCTTATAATTAGATCTTAAAGGAAATCTATTTTTCTGAGAAAAATACCAAAAACTGTAGGTAATAGTTCAGGGTATTTTTTAGCTCGAAAAACTTTCTTTCAAAATTGAAAGATAATATATTCAAACACTTCTATACTTAATATAATCATGCAAAATATATATAAATGCTCTCAGTCACCGATATAGACACAGTATATATGATGCAAAGGAACAGACATATCTTAAAATTGACTTCATTTAACAGCTTAACTGAATGTCATAAGCAGGACTAAACGTTATCTTAACACCAGATTTGTGCTCAGCATGAAAAATACTTCTTGAGTTTTAAAGGAAATCTATTTTTCTTAGAGAAATACTAAAAAATTGAAAGTTATAAAAATTCAGGTATTTTTTACCTAAAAAATTTTTTGTTTCAAAATGGAAAGATGAGACATTCAAACACTTCTATACTTGATATCATCATGGAAAACATACCATAATGCTCTTAGTTATCGATACATACCCAGGAAATACGATGCAAACGAAGAGAAAATATTTTGAAACTGACGTTTTTAAAAGCTCATTTGAATATCATGAAGACGACTAAACGACATTCTAATGTCAGATTTGTATTCAGCATGAAAAATGCTTCTTACTTTAAGGTTTTAAAGAAAATCTATTTTTCTGAGAAAATTGCCAAAAATTGAAGGGTATTTTTTACCTCGAAAATCTATTTGTTTCAAAACTGAAAGAAGAGATATTCAAACACTTCTATACTTGAAATCATCATGGAAAATATATCATAATGCTCTCAGTCATCGATATATACCCAGGAATTACGATGTAAACCAAGATAAAATATTTTGAAATTGACGGTTTTAACAGCTGATTGAATGTCAAAAAGACGACTAAACGATATTTTAACACCAGATTTGTATCCAGCACGGAAAACACTTCTTCCACTGAGGTTTTAAAAGAAATCTATTTTTCTAAGAAAAATGCCAAAAATTGAAGGGTATCTTATACCTCGAAAAACTTTTTCTTTCAAAATTGATAGAAGAGATATTCAAACACTTCTATACTTGAAATCATCATGGAAAATATATCATAATGCTCTCAGTTATCGAAATATACCCAGGAAATACGATGCAAACGAAGAGAAAATATTTTGAAATTGACGTTTTTAACAGCTTATTGAATGTCAAAAAGACGACTAAACGATATTTTAAAACCAGATTTGTATTCAGCATAAAAAATACTTCTTACACTGAGGTTTTAAAAGAAATCTATTTTTCTGAGAAATATGCCAAAAATTGAAGGTAATAGTTCAGGGTAATTTTTACCTCGAAAAACTTTTTCTTTCAAAATTGAAAGATGAGATATTCAAATACTTCTATACATGATATCATCATGGAAAATATATCATAATGCTCTCAGTTATCGATACATCCCTAGGAAATACGATGCAAACGAACAAAAATATTTTGAAATTGACGTTTTTAACAGCTTAATTAAATGTCAAAAAGACGACTAAACGACATTCTAATGTAAGATTTGTATGTAGCATGAAAAATGCTTCTTACACTGAGGTTTTAAAGGAAATCTATTTTTCTGAGAAAAATGCCAAAAATTGAAGGTAATAGTTCAGGGGTATTTTTTACCTCGAAAATCTTTTTGTTTCAAAATTGAAAGAAGAGATATTCAAACACCCCTATACTTGAAATCATCATGGAAAATATATGATAATGCTCTGAATTACCGATACATACCCAGGAAATACGATGCAAACGAAGAGAAAAAATATTTAAAACTGACTTTTTTAACAGCTTAATTAAATGTCATAAAAAGGTCTTAACGATATTTTAACACCAGATATGTATTCAGCATGAAAAATACTTCTTATATTGAGGTTTTAAAAGAAATCTATATTTCTGAGAAAAATGCCAAAAAATTGAAGGTAATAGTTCAGGGTATTTTTTCATGAAAAAACTTTTTAAAATTGAAAGATGAGATATTCAAACACTTCTATACTTGATATAATCATGGAAAATATATCATAATGCTCTCAGTTATCGATACATACCTAGGTAAGACGATGCAAACGAACAGAAAATATTTTGAAATTGACGTTATAAACAGCTTAATTAAATGTCAAAAAGACGACTAAACGACATTCTAATGTACGATTTGTATTTAGCATGAAAAATGCTTCTTACTCTGAGGTTTTAAAAGAAATCTATTTTTCTGAGAAAAATGCCAAAAATTGAAGGTATTTTTTTCAGGGTATTTTTTTCATGAAAAAACTTTTTGTTTTAAAATTGAAAGATGAAGTATTCAAACACTTCTATACTTGATATCATCATGGAAAATATATAATAATGCTCTCAGTTATCGATACATACCCAGGATATACGATGCAAACGAAGAGAAAAAATTTTAAAACTGACTTTTTTAACAGCTTAATTAAATGTCATAAAGAGGACTAAACGATATTTTAAATTGAAAGAAGAGATATTTTGAAATTGACGTTTTTAACAGCTTAATTAAATGTCAAAAAGACGACTAAGCGACATTCTAATGTCAGAATTGTATTTAGCATGAGAAATGTTTCTTACACTGAGGTTTTAAAGGAAATCTATTTTTCTGAGGAAAATACCAAAAATTGAAGGTAACAGCTCAGGGTATTTTTTAACCTCGAAAATTTTTTTGTTTCAAAATTGAAAGAGGAGATATTCAAACAATTCTATACTTGAAGTCATCATGTAAAATATATCATAATGCTCTCAGTTATCGATATATACCCAGGAAATAAGATGCAAACCAACAGAAAATATTTTGAAATTGACGTTTTTAACAGCTTAATTAAATGTCAAAAAGACGACTAAACGACATTCTATTGTCAGATTTTTATTTAGCATGAGAAACGCTTCTTACACTGAGGTTATAAAGGAAATCTATTTTTCTGAGAAAAATGCCAAAAATTGAAGGTAATAGTTCAGGGTATTTTTTACCTCGAAAATCTTTTTGTTTCAAAATTGAAAGAAGAGATATTCAAGCACTTCTATACTTGAAATCATCATGGAAAATATATCATAATGCTCTCACTTATCGATATATACCTAGGAAATACTATGCAAACGAGGAGAAAATATTTTGAAATTGACGTTTTTAACAGCTTATTGAATGTCAAAAAGACGACAAAACGATATTTTAACACCAGATTTGTATCCAGCACGAAAAATACTTCTTACACTGAGGTTTTAAAAGAAATCTATTTTTTACCTCGAAAAACTATTTCTTTCAAAATTGAAAAAAGAGATATTCAAACACTTCTACACTTGAAATGATCATGGAAAATATATCATAATCCTCTCAGTTATCGTTACATACCCAAAAATACGATGCAAACGAAGAGAAAATATTTCAAAATTGACTTATTTAACAGTTTAATTAAATGTCATAAAGAGGACTAAACGATATTTTAACACCAGATTTGTATTCAGTATGAAAAATACTTCTTATATTGAGGGTTTAAAACAAATCTATTTTTCTGAGAAAAACGCCAAAAAATTGAAGGTTATAATAAGTTCATGTTATTTTTTTCATCAAAAAACTTTTTATTCTTAAATTGAAAGATGAGATATTCAAACACTTCTATACTTGATATCATAATGGAAAATATATCATAATGCTCTCAGTTATCGATCATACCCAGGAAATACGATGCAAACGAACAGAAAATATCTTGAAATTGACGTTTTTAACAGCTTAATTCAATGTCAAAAAGACGACTAAACGACATTCTAATGTCAGATTTGTATTTAGCACGAGAAACGCTTCTTACACTGAGGTTTAAAGGGAAATCTATTTTTCTGAGAAAAATGGAAAAAATTGAAGGGCATTTTTTACCTCGAAAATTTTTTTCGTTCAAAATTGAAAGAAGAGATATTCAAACACTTCTATACTTGAAATCATCATGGAAAATATATCATAATGCTCTCAGTTATCGATATATACCCAGCAAATACGATGGAAACGAAGAGAAAATGTTTTAAAATTGACGTTTTTAACAGCTTATTTAATGCCATAAAGACGACTAAACGATATTTTAACACCAGATTTGTATTCAGTATAAAAAATACTTCTTACACTGAGGTTTTAAAAGAAATATATTTTTTTGAGAAAAATGCCAAAAAATTGAAGGGTATTTTTTTCATCCAAAAACTTTTTGTTTTAAAATTGAAAAATAAGATATTCAAACTCTTCTAAACTTGATATCATCATGGAAAATATATCATAATGCTCTCAGTTATCGATACATACCCAGGAAATACGATGCAAAGGAACAGAAAATACTTTGAAATTGACGTTTTTAACAGCTTAATTAATGTCAAAAAGACGACTAAACGACATTCTAATGCCAGATTTGTATCTAGCACGAGAAACGCTTCTTACACTGAAGTTTTAAAGGAAATCTATTTTTCTGAGAAAAATGCCAAAAATTGAAGGTAATAGTCCAGGGTATTTTTTACCTCGAAAAACTTTTTCTTTCAAAATTGAAATAAGGGATATTCAAACTCTTCTATACTTGAAATCATCATGGAAAATATATCATAATGCTCTCAGCTATCGTTACATACCCAGGAAATATGATGTAAACGAAGAGATAATATTTCAAAAATTACCTTTTTTAACAGCTTAATTAAATGTCATAAAGAGGACTAAACGATACTTTAAAATCAGATTTGTATCCAGCACGAAAAATACTTCTTACACTGAGGTTTTAAAAGAAATCTATTTTTCTCAGAAAAATGCCAAACATTGAAGGTAACAGTTCAGGGTATTTTTACATCGAAAAACTTTTTCTTTCAAAATTGAAAGAAGAGATATTCAAACACTTCCATACTTGAAATTATCATGGAAAATATATAATGCTCTCAGTTATCGATACATACTCAGGAAATACGATGCAAACGAACAGAAAAAATTTTAAAACAGACTTTATTAACAGCTTAATTAAATGTCATAAAGAGGACTAAACGATATTTTAACACCAGATTTGTATTCAGCATGAAAAATTCTTCTCATCTTGAGGTTTTAAAAGAAATCTATTTCTATGAGAAAAATGCCAAAAAATTTAAGGTTATTTTTTTCATCAAAAAACTTTTTGTTTTAAAATTGAAAAATGAGATATTCAAACTCTTCTATACTTGATATCATCATGAAAAATATATCATAATGCTCTCAGTTATCGATACATACCTAGGAAATACGATGCAAACGAACAGAAAATATTTTGAAATTGACGTTTTTAACAGTTTAATTAAATGTCAAAAAGACGACTAAACGATATTCTAATGTTAGATTTGTATTTAGCACGAGAAACGCTTCTTACACTGAGGTTTTAAAGGAAATCTATTTTTCTGAGAAAAATGCCAAAAATTGAAGGTATTTTTTACCTAGAATATTTTTTGTTTCAAAATTGAAAGAAGAGATATTCAAATACTTCTATACTTGAAATCGTTATGGAAAATATATCATAATGCTCTCAGTTATCGATACATACCCAGGAAATACGATGGAAACGAAGAGAAAAATGTTTAAAACTGACTTCTTTAACAGC
Source organism: Panulirus ornatus (assembly GCF_036320965.1). Taxonomy (NCBI): domain Eukaryota; kingdom Metazoa; phylum Arthropoda; class Malacostraca; order Decapoda; family Palinuridae; genus Panulirus; species Panulirus ornatus. Next base: position 25,343,625 of record NC_092238.1, read on the forward strand.
TCAATTAAATATCATAAAGAGGACTAAACGGTACTTTAACAACAGATTTATATTCAGCATGAAAAATACTTTTTATATTGAGGTTTTAAAGAGAATCTATTTTTCTCAGAAAAATGCCATCAAAAAATGCCAAAAATTGAAGGTAATAGCTCAGGGTACTTTTTACCTCGAAAATTTTTTTCTTTCAAAATTGAAAGAAGAGATATTCAAACACTTCTATACTTGAAATCATCATGGAAAATATATCATAATGCTCTCAGTTATCGATATATACCCAGCAAATACGTTGGAAACGAAGAGAAAATATTTTGAAATTGACGTTTTTAACAGCATATTGAATATCAAAAACACGACTAAACGATACTTTAACACCAGATTCAGGGTAGTTTTTACCTCGAAAATCTTTTTCTTTCAAAATTGAAAGAAGAGATATTCAAACACTTCTATACTTGAAATCATCATGGAAAATCATCAGGGTAGTTTTTACCTCGAAAATCTTTTTCTTTCAAAATTGAAAGAAGAGATATTCAAACACTTCTATACTTGAAATCATCATGGAAAATATACCATAATGCTCTCAGTTATCGATATATACCCAGGAAATACCATGCAAACAAATGGAAAACATTTTGAAATTGACGTTTTTAACAGCTTAATTGAATGTCAAAAAGACGACTAAACGACATTCTAATATCAGATTTGTACTCAGCATGAAAAATGCTTCTTACACTGTGGTTGTAAAGGAAATCTATTTTTCTGAGAAAAACGCCAAAAATTGAAGGTAATAGCTCAGGGTATTTTTTGCCTCGAAAATTTTTTTGCTTCAAAATTGAAAGAAGAGATACTCAAACACTTCTATACTTGAAATCATCACGGAAAATATATCATAATAATATCAGTTATCGATGTATACCCAGGAAATACGATGCAAACGAAGAGAAAATATTTTGAAATTGACGTTTCTAAGAGCTCAATTGAATGTCAAAAAGACGACTAAACGATACTTTAACAACAGATTTGTATTCAGCATGAAAAATACTTCTTATATTGAGGTTTTAAAAGAAATCTATTTTTCTGAGAAAAATGCCAAAAAATTGAAGGTAATAGTTCAGGGTATTTTTTACCTCGAAAAACTTTTTCTTTCAAAATTGAAAGAAGAGATATTCAAACACTTCTATAATTGAAATCATCATAGGAAATATATCATAAAGCTCTCAGATATCGATACATACCCAGGAAATACGATGCAAACGAACAGAAAAAATTTTAAAACAGACTTTTTTAACACCTTAATTAAATGTCATAAAGAGGACTAAACGATATTTTAACACCAGATTTGTATTCAGCATGAAAAATACTTCTTATATTGAGATTTTAAAAGAAATCTATTTTTCTGAGAAAAATGCCAAAAAATTGAGGGTATTTTTTTCATCCAAAAACTTTTTGTTTTAAAATTGAAAAATAAGATATTCAAACTCTTCTAAACTTGATATCATCATGGAAAATATATCATAATGCTCTCAGTTATCGATACATACCTAGGAAATACGATGCAATCGAACAGAAAATACTTTGAAATTGACGTTTTTAACAGCTTAATTAAATGTCAAAAAGACGACTAAACGACATTCTAATGTCAGATTTGTATTTAGCACGAGAAACGCTTCTTACACTGAAGTTTTAAAGGAAATCTATTTTTCTGAGAAAAATGCCAAAAATTGAAGGTAATAGCCCAGGGTATTTTTTACCTCGAAAATTTTTTTTGTTTCAGAATTGAAAGAAGAGATATTCAAGCACTTCTATACTTGAAATCATCATGGAAAATATATCATAATGCTCTCAGTTATCGATACATACCCAGGAAATACGATGGAAACGAAGAGAAAAATGTTTAAAACTGACTTTTTTAAGAGCTCAATTAAATATCATAAAGAGGACTAAACGATGCTTTAACAACAGATTTGTATTCAGCATGAAAAATACTTCTTATATTGAGGTTTTAAAAGAAATCTATTTTTCTGAGAAAAATGCCAAAAAATTGAAGGTAATAGTTCAGGGTATTTTTTACCTCGAAAAACTTTTTCTTTCAAAATTGAAAGAAGAGATATTCAAACACTTCTATAATTGAAATCATCATAGGAAATATATCATAAAGCTCTCAGATATCGATACATACCCAGGAAATACGATGCAAACGAACAGAAAAAATTTTAAAACAGACTTTTTTAACACCTTAATTAAATGTCATAAAGAGGACTAAACGATATTTTAACACCAGATTTGTATTCAGCATGAAAAATACTTCTTATATTGAGATTTTAAAAGAAATCTATTTTTCTGAGAAAAATGCCAAAAAATTGAAGGTAATAGTTCAGGGTATTTTTTTCATCCAAAAACTTTTTGTTTTAAAATTGAAAAATAAGATATTCAAACTCTTCTAAACTTGATATCATCATGGAAAATATATCATAATGCTCTCAGTTATCGATACATACCTAGGAAATACGATGCAATCGAACAGAAAATACTTTGAAATTGACGTTTTTAACAGCTTAATTAAATGTCAAAAAGACGACTAAACGACATTCTAATGTCAGATTTGTATTTAGCACGAGAAACGCTTCTTACACTGAAGTTTTAAAGGAAATCTATTTTTCTGAGAAAAATGCCAAAAATTGAAGGTAATAGCCCAGGGTATTTTTTACCTCGAAATTTTTTTTTGTTTCAGAATTGAAAGAAGAGATATTCAAGCACTTCTATACTTGAAATCATCATGGAAAATATATCATAATGCTCTCAGTTATCGATACATACCCAGGAAATACGATGGAAACGAAGAGAAAAATGTTTAAAACTGACTTTTTTAAGAGCTCAATTAAATATCATAAAGAGGACTAAACGATGCTTTAACAACAGATTTGTATTCAGCATGAAAAATACTTCTTATATTGAGGTTTTAAAAGAAATCTATTTTTCTGAGAAAAATGCCAAAAAATTGAAGGTAATAGTTCAGGGTATTTTTTACCTCGAAAAACTTTTTCTTTCAAAATTGAAAGAAGAGATATTCAAACACTTCTATAATTGAAATCATCATAGGAAATATATCATAAAGCTCTCAGATATCGATACATACCCAGGAAATACGATGCAAACGAACAGAAAAAATTTTAAAACAGACTTTTTTAACACCTTAATTAAATGTCATAAAGAGGACTAAACGATATTTTAACACCAGATTTGTATTCAGCATGAAAAATACTTCTTATATTGAGATTTTAAAAGAAATCTATTTTTCTGAGAAAAATGCCAAAAAATTGAGGTATAGTTCAGGGTATTTTTTTCATCCAAAAACTTTTTGTTTTAAAATTGAAAAATAAGATATTCAAACTCTTCTAAACTTGATATCATCATGGAAAATATATCATAATGCTCTCAGTTATCGATACATACCTAGGAAATACGATGCAATCGAACAGAAAATACTTTGAAATTGACGTTTTTAACAGCTTAATTAAATGTCAAAAAGACGACTAAACGACATTCTAATGTCAGATTTGTATTTAGCACGAGAAACGCTTCTTACACTGAAGTTTTAAAGGAAATCTATTTTTCTGAGAAAAATGCCAAAAATTGAAGGTAATAGCCCAGGGTATTTTTTACCTCGAAAATTTTTTTTGTTTCAGAATTGAAAGAAGAGATATTCAAGCACTTCTATACTTGAAATCATCATGGAAAATATATCATAATGCTCTCAGTTATCGATACATACCCAGGAAATACGATGGAAACGAAGAGAAAAATGTTTAAAACTGACTTTTTTAAGAGCTCAATTAAATATCATAAAGAGGACTAAACGATGCTTTAACAACAGATTTGTATTCAGCATGAAAAATACTTCTTATATTGAGGTTTTAAAAGAAATCTATTTTTCTGAGAAAAATGCCAAAAAATTGAAGGTAATAGTTCAGGGTATTTTTTACCTCGAAAAACTTTTTCTTTCAAAATTGAAAGAAGAGATATTCAAACACTTCTATAATTGAAATCATCATAGGAAATATATCATAAAGCTCTCAGATATCGATACATACCCAGGAAATACGATGCAAACGAACAGAAAAAATTTTAAAACAGACTTTTTTAACACCTTAATTAAATGTCATAAAGAGGACTAAACGATATTTTAACACCAGATTTGTATTCAGCATGAAAAATACTTCTTATATTGAGATTTTAAAAGAAATCTATTTTTCTGAGAAAAATGCCAAAAAATTGAAGGTAATAGTTCAGGGTATTTTTTTCATCCAAAAACTTTTTGTTTTAAAATTGAAAAATAAGATATTCAAACTCTTCTAAACTTGATATCATCATGGAAAATATATCATAATGCTCTCAGTTATCGATACATACCTAGGAAATACGATGCAATCGAACAGAAAATACTTTGAAATTGACGTTTTTAACAGCTTAATTAAATGTCAAAAAGACGACTAAACGACATTCTAATGTCAGATTTGTATTTAGCACGAGAAACGCTTCTTACACTGAAGTTTTAAAGGAAATCTATTTTTCTGAGAAAAATGCCAAAAATTGAAGGTAATAGCCCAGGGTATTTTTTACCTCGAAAATTTTTTTTGTTTCAGAATTGAAAGAAGAGATATTCAAGCACTTCTATACTTGAAATCATCATGGAAAATATATCATAATGCTCTCAGTTATCGATACATACCCAGGAAATACGATGGAAACGAAGAGAAAAATGTTTAAAACTGACTTTTTTAAGAGCTCAATTAAATATCATAAAGAGGACTAAACGATGCTTTAACAACAGATTTGTATTCAGCATGAAAAATACTTCTTATATTGAGGTTTTAAAAGAAATCTATTTTTCTGAGAAAAATGCCAAAAAATTGAAGGTAATAGTTCAGGGTATTTTTTACCTCGAAAAACTTTTTCTTTCAAAATTGAAAGAAGAGATATTCAAACACTTCTATAATTGAAATCATCATAGGAAATATATCATAAAGCTCTCAGATTTGTATTTAGCACGAGAAACGCTTCTCACACTGAGGTTTTAAGGGAAATCTATTTTTCTGAGAAAAATGCCAAAAATTGAAGGTAATAGCTCAGGGTATTTTTTTCCTCGAAAATCTTTTTCTTTCAAAATTGAAACAAGAGATATTCAAACACTTCTATACTTGAAATCATCATGGAAAATATATCATAATGCTCTCAGTTATCGATATATTCCCAGGAAATACGATGCAAACGAAGAAAAATATTTTGAAATTGACAATTTTAACAGCGTATTGAATGCCATAAAGACGACTAAACGATATTTTAACACCAGATTTGTATTCAGTATAAAAAATACTTCTTACACTGAGGTTTTAAAAAAAAATCTATTTTTCTGAGACATATGCCAAAAATTGAAGGGTATTTTTTACCTCGAAAAAATTTTTCTTTCAAAATTGAAAGACGAGATATTCAAACACTTTTATAATTGAAATCATCATGGAAAATATATCATAATGCTCTCACTTATCGATATATACCTAGGAAATACGATGCAAACGAAGAGAAAATATTTTGAAATTGACGTTTCTAACAGCTTATTGAATGTCAAAAAGACGACTAAACGATATTTTAACACCAGGTTTGTATCCAGCACGAAAAATACTTGTTACACTGAGGTTTTAAAAGCAATCTATTTTTCTGAGAAAAATGCCAAAAATTGAAGGTAATAGTTCAGGGTATTTTTTTCATCAAAAAACTTTTTGTTTTATAACTGAAAAATGAGATATTCAAACTCTTCTATACTTGATATCATCATGAAAAATATATCATAATGCTCTCAGTTATCGATACATACCTAGGAAATACGATGCAAACGAACAGAAAATATTTTGAAATTGACGTTTTTAACAGCTTAATTAAATGTCAAAAAGACGACTAAACGACATTCTAGTCAGATTTGTATTTAGCACGAGAAACGCTTCTTACACTGAGGTTTTAAAGGAAATCTATTTTTCTGAAACATATGCCAAAAATTGAAGGTAATAGTTCAGGGTAGTTTTTACCTAGAAAAACTTTTTCTTTCAAAATTGAAAGAAGGGATATTTAAACAATTCTATACTTGAAATCATCATGGAAAATATATCATAATGCTCTCAGTTATCGATATATACCCAGGAAATACAATGCAAACAAATAGAAAATATTTTGAAATTGACGTTTTTAACAGCTTAACTGAATGTGAAAAAGACGACTAAACGACATTCTAATGTCATGAAAAATGCTTCTTATACCGAGGATGTAAAGGAAATCTATTTTTCTGAGAAAAATGCCAAAAATTGAAGGTAATAGCTCAGGGTATCTTTTACCTTGAAAATTTTTTTGCTTTAAAATTGAAAGAAGAGATACTCAAACACTTCTATACTTGAAATCATCATGGAAAATATATCATAATGCTCTCAGTTATCGACGTATGCCCAGGAAATACGATGCAAACAAAGAGAAAATATTTTGAAATTGACGTTTTTAACAGCTTATTGAATGTCAAAAAGACGACTAAACGATATTTTAACACCAGATTTGTATCCAGCACGAAAGATACTTCTTACACTGAGGTTTTAAAAGCAATCTATTTTTCTGAGAAAAATGCCAAAAATTGAAGGTAACAAACAGTTCAGGGTATTTTTTACCTCGAAAACCTTTTTCTTTCAAAATTGAAAGAAGAGATATTCAAACACTTCTATAATTGAAATCATCATGGAAAATATATCATAATGCTCTCAGATATCGATGCATACCCAGGAAATACGATGCAAACGAACAGAAAAAATTTTAAGACTTTTTTAACAGCTTAATTAAATGTCATAAAGAGGACTAAACGATATTCTAACACCAGATTTGTATTCAGCATGAGAAATACTTCTTATATTGAGGTTTTAAAAGAAATCTATTTTTCTGAGAAAAATGCCAAAAAATTTAAGGTAATAGTTCAGGGTGGTTTTTTCATCCAAAAAATTTTTGTTTTAAAATTGAAAAATAAGGTATTCAAACTCTTCTATACTTGATATCATCATGGAAAATATATCATAATGCTCTCAGTTATCGATACATACCTAAGAAATACGAAGCAATGGAACAGAAAATATTTTGAAATTGACGTTTTTAACAGCTTAATTAAATGTCAAAAAGACTACTAAACGACATTCTAATGTCAGATTTGTATTTAGCACGAGAAACGCTTCTTACACAGAGGTTTTAAAGGAAATCTATTTTTCTGAGAAAAATGACAAAAATTGAAGGTTCAGGGTATTTTTTACCTCGAAGATTTTTTTTGTTTCAAAATTGAAAGAAAAGATATTCAAACACTTATATACTTGAAATCATCATGAAAAATATATCATAATGCTCTCACTTATCGATACATACCCAGGAAATACGATGCAAAAGAAGAGAAAAATTTTTAAAACTGACTTCTTTAACAGCTCAATTAAATATCATAAAGAGGACTAAACGATGCTTTAACAACAGATTTGTATTCAGCATGAAAAATACTTTTTATATTGAGGTTTTAAAAGAAATCGATTTTTCTGGGAAAAATGTCAAAATATTGAAGGTAATAGTTCAGGGTATTTTTTTCATCAAAAAACTTTTTGTTTCAAAATTGAAAGAAGAGATATTCAAACACTTCTATACTTGAAATCATCATGGAAAATATATCATAATGCTCTCAGTTATCGATATATACCCAGGAAATACGATGCAAACGAAGAGAATATATTTTGAAATTGACGTTTTTAACAGCTTATTGAATGTCAACAAGACGACTAAACGATATTTTAACACCAGATTTGTATCCAGCACGAAAAATACTTCTTACACTGAGGTTTTAAAAGAAATCTATTTTTCTGAGAAAAATGCCAAAAATTGAAGGTAATAGTTCAGGGTATTTTTTACCTCGAAAAACTTTTTCTTTCAAAATTGAAAGAAGAGATATTCAAACACTTCTATACTTGAAATCATCATGGAAAATATATCATAATGCTCTCAGTTATCGATACATACTCAGGAAATACGATGCAAACGAAGAGAAAATATTTTAAATTTGACTTTTTTAACAGCTTAATTAAATGTCATAAAGAGGACTAAACGATATTTTAACACCAGATTTGTATTCAGCATGAAAAATACTTCTTATATTGAGGTTTTAAAAGAAATCTATATTTCTGAAAAAGTCCAAAAAATTGAAGGTAATAGTTCAGGGTATTTTTTTCAAAAAACTTTTTGTTTTAAAATTGAAAGATGAGATATTCAAACAATTCTATAATTGATATCATCATGGAAAAGATATCATAATGCTCTCAGTTATCGATACATAACCACAAAATATGATGCAAACGAAGAGAAAAAATTTTGAAATTGACGTTTTTAACAGCTTAAATGAATGTCAAAAAGACGACTAAACGACATTTTAATGTCAGATTTGTATTCAGCATGAAAAATGCTTCTTACACTGAGGTTTTAAAGGAAATCTATTTTTCTGAGAAAAATGCCAAAAATTGAAGGTAATTAGTTCAGGGTATTTTTTTTTTTAACTCGAAAGTCTTTTTGTTTCAAAATTGAAAGAAGAGATATTCAAACACTTCTATACGTCAAATCATCATGGAAAATATATCATAATGCTCTCAGTTATCAATACATACCCAGGAATTACGATGCAAACGAAGAGAAAATATTTTGAAATTGACGTTTTTAACAGCTTACTGAATGACAAAAAGACGACTAAACGATATCTTAACAACAGATTTGTATTCAGCATGAAAAATACTTATTACACTGAGGTTTTAAAGGAAATCTATTTTTCTGAGAAAAATGCCAAAAATTGAAGGTAACAGTTCAGGGTATTTTTTACCTCGAAAAACTTTTTCGTTCAAAATTGAAAGAGGAGATATTCAAACACTTCTATACTTGAAATCATCATGGAAAATATATAATGCTCTCATATATCGATACATACCCAGGAAATACGATGCAAACGAACAGAAAAAATTTTAAAACAGACTTTTTTAACAGCTTAATTAAATGTCATAAAGAGGACTAAACGATATTTTAACACCAGATTTGTATTCAGCATGAAAAATACTTCTTATATTGAGGTTTTAAAAGAAATCTATTTTTATGAGAAAAATGCCAAAAAATTTCAGGGTATTTTTTTCATCGAAAAACTTTTTCTTTTAAATTTGAAAAATATGATATTCAAACTCTTCTACACTTGATATCATCATGGAAAATATATCATAATGCTCTCAGTTATCGATACATACCTAGGAAATACGATGCAATCGAACAGAAAATATTTTGATATTGACGTTTTTAACAGCTTAATTAAATGTCAAAAAGACGACTAAACGACATTCTAATGTCAGATTTGTATTTAGCACGAGAAACGCATCTTACACTGAGGTTTTAAAGGAAATCTATTTTTCTGAGAAAAATGCCAAAAATTGAAGGTAATAGCTCAGGGTATATTTTACCTCGAAAATTTTTTTTGTTTCAAAATTGAAAGAAGAGATATTCAAACACTTCTATACTTGAAATCATCATGGAAAATATATCATAATGCTCTCAGTTATCGATACATACCCAGGAAATACGATGGAAACGAAGAGAAAAATGTTTAAAACTGACTTGTTTAAGAGCTCAGTTAAATATCATAAAGAGAACTAAACGATGCTTTAACAACAGATTTGTATGCAGCATGAAAAATACTTTTTATATTGAGGTTTTAAAAGAAATCGATTTTTCTGAGAAAAATGCCAAAAAATTGAAGGTAATAGTTCAGGGTATTTTTTTTATCAAAAAACTTTTTGTTTCAAAATTGAAAGAAGAGATATTCAAACACTTCTATACTTGAAATCATCATGTAAAATATATCATAATGCGCTCAGTTATCGATATATACCCAGGATATACGATGCAAACGGAAAGAAAATATTTTGAAATTGACGTTTTTAACGTTAAAGCTTATTGAATGTCAACAAGACGACTAAACGATATTTTAACACCAGATTTGTATTCAGCACGAAAAATACTTCTTACACTGAGGTTTTAAAAGAAATCTATTTTTCTGAGAAAAATGCCAAAAATTGAAGGTAATAGTTCAGGGTATTTTTTACCTCTAAAAACTTTTTTTTTCAAAATTGAAAGAAGAGATATTCAAACACTTATATACTTGAAATCATCATGCAAAATATATCATAATGCTCTTAGTTATTGATACATACTCAGGAATTACGATGCAAACGAAGAGAAAAAAATTTAAAATTGACTTTTTTAACAGCTTAATTAAATGTCAAAAAGACGACTAAACGACATTCTAATGTCAGATTTGTATTTAGCACGAGAAACGCTTCTTACACTGAAGTTTTAAAGGAAATCTATTTTTCTGAGAAAAATGCCAAAAATTGAAGGTAATAGCCCAGGGTATTTTTTACCTCGAAATTTTTTTTTGTTTCAGAATTGAAAGAAGAGATATTCAAGCACTTCTATACTTGAAATCATCATGGAAAATATATCATAATGCTCTCAGTTATCGATACATACCCAGGAAATACGATGGAAACGAAGAGAAAAATGTTTAAACTGACTTTTTTAAGAGCTCAATTAAATATCATAAAGAGGACTAAACGATACTTTAACACCAGATTTGTATTCAGCATGAAAAATACTTCTTATATTGAGGTTTTAAAAGAAATCTATTTTTCTGAGAAAAATGCCAAAAAATTGAAGGTAATAGTTCAGGGTATTTTTTACCTCGAAAAACTTTTTCTTTCAAAATTGAAAGAAGAGATATTCAAACACTTCTACACTTGAAATCATCATGGAAATATATCATAATGCTCTCAGTTATCGTTACATACCAGGAAATACGATGCAAACGAAGAGAAAATATTTTAAAATTGACTTTTTTAACAGCTTAATTAATGTCATAAAGAGGACTAAACGATATTTTAACACCAGATTTGTATTCAGTATGAAAAATACTTCTTATACTGAGGTTTTAAAAGAAATCTATTTTTCTGAGAAAAATGCCAAAAAATTGAAGGTAATATAGTTCAGGGTATTTTTTACATCAAAAAACTTTTTGTTCTTAAATTGAAAGATGAGATATTCAAACACTTCTATACTTGATATCATCATGGAAAATATATCATAATGCTCTCAGTTATCGATACATAACCAGGAAATACGATGCAAACGAACAGAAAATATTTTGAAATTGACGTTTTTAACAGCTTAATTGAATGTCAAAAAGACGACTAAACGACATTTTAATGTCAGATTTGTATTCAGCATGAAAAATGCTTCTTACACTGAGGTTTTAAAGGAAATCTATTTTTCTGAGAAAAATGCCAAAAATTGAAGGTAATAGTTCAGGGTATTTTTTAACTCGAAAATCCTTTTTGTTTCAAAATTGAAAGAAGAGATATTCAAACACTTCTATACTTGAAATCATCATGGAAAATATATCATAATGCTCTCAGTTATCGATACATACCCAGGAAATACGATGCAAACGAAGAGAAAAAATTTTAAAAGTGACTTTTTTAACAGCTTAATTAAATGTCATAAAGAGGACTAAACGATACTTTAACACCAGATTTGCATTCAGCATGAAAAATACATCTTATGTTGAGGTTTTAAAAGAAATGTATTTTTCTGAGAAAAATGCCAAAAAATTGAAGGTAATAGTTCAGGGTATTTTTTACCTCGAAAAACTTTTTCTTTCAAAATTGAAAGAAGAGATATTCAAACACTTCTATAATTGATATCATCATGGAAATATATCATAATGCTCTCAGATATCGATACATACCAGGAAATACGATGCAAACGAACAGAAAAAATTTTGAAACAGACTTTTTTAACACCTTAATTAAATGTCATAAAGAGGACTAAACGATATTTTAACACCAGATTTGTATTCAGCATGAAAAATACTTCTTATATTGAGATTTTAAAAGAAATCTATTTTTCTGAGAAAAATGCCAAAAAATTGAAGGTAATAGTTCAGGGTATTTTTTTCATCCAAAAACTTTTTGTTTTAAAATTGAAAAATAAGATATTCAAACTCTTCTAAACTTGATATCATCATGGAAAATATATCATAATGCTCTCAGTTATCGATACATACCTAGGAAATACGATGCAATCGAACAGAAAATACTTTGAAATTGACGTTTTTAACAGCTTAATTAAATGTCAAAAAGACGACTAAACGACATTCTAATGTCAGATTTGTATTTAGCACGAGAAACGCTTCTTACACTGAAGTTTTAAAGGAAATCTATTTTTCTGAGAAAAATGCCAAAAATTGAAGGTAATAGCCCAGGGTATTTTTTACCTCGAAAATTTTTTTTGTTTCAGAATTGAAAGAAGAGATATTCAAGCACTTCTATACTTGAAATCATCATGGAAAATATATCATAATGCTCTCAGTTATCGATACATACCCAGGAAATACGATGGAAACGAAGAGAAAAATGTTTAAAACTGACTTTTTTAAGAGCTCAATTAAATATCATAAAGAGGACTAAACGATGCTTTAACAACAGATTTGTATTCAGTATGAAAAATACTTCTTATACTGAGGTTTTAAAAGAAATCTATTTTTCTGAGAAAAATTACCTCGAAAAACTTTTTCTTTCAAAATTGAAAGAAGAGATATTCAAACACTTCTATAATTGAAATCATCATAGGAAATATATCATAAAGCTCTCAGATATCGATACATACCCAGGAAATACGATGCAAACGAACAGAAAAAATTTTAAAACAGACTTTTTTAACACCTTAATTAAATGTCATAAAGAGGACTAAACGATATTTTAACACCAGATTTGTATTCAGCATGAAAAATACTTCTTATACTGAGGTTTTAAAAGAAATCTATTTTTCTGAGAAAAATGCCAAAAATTGAAGGTAATAGTTCAGGGTATTTTTTACCTCAAAAAACTTTTTGTTTCAAAATTGAAAGAAGAGATATTCAAACACTTCTACACTTGAAATCATCATGGAAAATATATCATAATGCTCTCAGTTATCGATACATACCTAGGAAATACGATGCAAACGAACAGAAAATATTTTGAAATTGACGTTTTTAACAGCTTAATTGAATTTCAAAAAGACGACTAAACGACATTCTAATGTCAGATTTGTATTCAGCACGAAAAATGCTTCTTACACTGAGGTTTTAAAGGAAATCTATTTTTCTGAGAAAAATGCCAAAAATTGAAGGTAATAGCTCAGGGTATTTTTTACCTCGAAAATCTTTTTCTTTCAAAATTGAAAGAAGAGATATTCAAACACTTCTATACTTGAAATCATCATGGAAAATATATCATAATGCTCTCAGTTATCGATACATACCCAGGAAATACGATGGAAACGAAGAGAAAAATGTTTAAAACTGACTTTTTTAAGAGCTCAATTAAATATCATAAAGAGGACTAAACGATGCTTAACAACAGATTTGTATTCAGCATGAAAAATACTTCTTATACTGAGGTTTTAAAAGAAATCTATTTTTTTGAGAAAAATGCCAAAAAATTGAAGGTAATAGTTCAGGGTATTTTTTACCTCGAAAAACTTTTTCTTTCAAAATTGAAAGAAGAGATATTCAAACACTTCTATAATTGAAATCATCATAGGAAATATATCATAAAGCTCTCAGATATCGATACATACCCAGGAAATACGATGCAAACGAACAGAAAAAATTTTAAAACAGACTTTTTTAACACCTTAATTAAATGTCATAAAGAGGACTAAACGATATTTAACACCAGATTTGTATTCAGCATGAAAAATACTTCTTATATTGAGATTTTAAAAGAAATCTATTTTTCTGAGAAAAATGCCAAAAATTGAAGGTAATAGTTCAGGGTATTTTTTACCTCGAAAAACTTTTTCTTTCAAAATTGAAAGAAGAGATATTCAAACACTTCTACACTTGAAATCATCATGGAAAATATATCATAATGCTCTCAGTTATCGTTACATACCCAGGAAATACGATGCAAACGAAGAGAAAATATTTTAAAATTGACTTTTTTAACAGCTTAATTAAATGTCATAAAGAGGACTAAACGATATTTTAACACCAGATTTGTATTCAGCATGAAAAATACTTCTTATACTGAGGTTTTAAAAGAAATCTATTTTTCTGAGAAAAATGCCAAAAAATTGAAGGTAATAGTTCAGGGTATTTTTTTCATCAAAAAACTTTTTGTTTCAAAATTGAAAGAAGAGATATTCAAACACTTCTATACTTGATATCATCATGGAAAATATATCATAATGCTCTCAGTTATCGATACATACCCAGGAAATACGATGCAAACGAACAGAAAATATTTTGAAATTGACGTTTTTAACAGCTTAATTGAATGTCAAAAATACGACTAAACGACATTCTAATGTTAGATTTGTATTCAGCATGAAAAATGCTTCTTACACTGAGGTTTTAAAGGAAATCTATTTTTCTGAGAAAAATGCCAAAAATTGAAGGTAATAGGTCAGGGTATTTTTTACCTCGAAAAACTTTTTCTTTCAAAATTGAAAGAAGAGATATTTAAACACTTCTATACTTGAAATCATCATGGAAAATATATCATAATGCTCTCAGTTATCGATACATACCCAGGAAATACGATGCAAACGAAGAGAAAAAATGTTAAAATTGACTTTTTTAACAGCTTAATCAAATGCCATAAAGAGGACTAAACGATGCTTTAACACCAGATTTGTATTCAGCATGAAAAATACTTCTTATGTTGAGGTTTTAAAAGAAATAATTTTTCTGAGAAAAATGCCAAAAAAATTGAAGGTAAAAGTTCAGGGTAATTTTTTCATCAAAAAACTTTTTGCTTTAAAATTGAAAGATGACATATTCAAACACTTCTATACTTGATATAATCATGGAAAATATATCATAATCCTCTCAGTTATCGATACTTACCAAGGAAATACGATGCAAACGAACAGAAAATATTTTGATATTGACGTTTTTAACAGCTTACTGAATGCCAAAAAGACGACTAAACGATATTTTGGCACCGGATTTGTATTCAGCATGAAAAATATTTCTTACACTGACGTTTTAAAAGAAATCTATTTTTCTGAGAAAAATGCTAAAAATTGAAGGTATTAATAGTTCAGGGTATTTTTTACCTCGAAAAACGTTTTGTTTCAAAATTGAAAGATGAGATATTCAAACAATTCTATAATTGATATCATCATGGAAAAGATATTATAATGCTCTCAGTTATCGATACATACCCAGGAAATACGATGCAAAGGAACAAAAAATATTTTGAAATCGACGTTTTTAACAGCTTAATTGAATGTGAAAAATACGACTAAGCGACATTCTAATGTTAGATTTGTATTCAGCATGAAAAATGCTTCTTAAACTGAGGTTTTAAAGGAAATCTATTTTTCTGAGAAAAACTTTTTCTTTCAAAATTGAAAGAAGAGATATTCAAACACTTATATACGTGAAATCATCATGGAAAATATATCATAATGCTCTCAGTTATCAATACATACCCAGGAATTACGATGCAAACGAAGAGAAAATATTTCAAAATTGACGTTTTTAACAGCTTATTGAATGTCAAAAAGACGACTAAACGATATTTTAACACCAGATTTGTATTCAGAATGAAACATACTTATTACACTGAGGTTTTAAAGGAAATCTATTTTTCTGAGAAAAATGCCAAAAATTGAAGGTAATATTTAAGGTAATAGGTATTTTTTCATCAAAAAACTTTTTGTTTTAAAATTGAAAGATGAGATATTCAAACACTTCTGTACTTGATATCATCATGGAAAAGACGACATTCTAATGTCAGATTTGTATTCAGCATGAAAAATGCTTCTTACACTGACGTTTTAAAGGAAATCTATTTTTCTGAGAAAAATGCCAAAAATTGAAGGTATTCTTTACCTCAGAAAACTTTTTGTTTCAAAATTGAAAGATGATTTATTGAAACACTTCTATATTTGATATACTTATGGAAAATATATCATAATGATCTTAGTCACTGATACATACCCAGGAAATAAGATGGAAATGATCATAAAATATTTAAAATTCAATTAATTGAACAGCTTAATTGAATGTCATAAAGACGACTTAAGGATATTAAAAATATATCATCATACTCAGTAAAGAAGATGCAAAGGAACAGAAGTCTTTTAAAATTGAATTCATTTATGAGCTCAATGTGTTGTCATTAAGAGGACTAAACGTTATTTTAATACTTGATTTGTATTCAGCATGAAAATTACTTCTTATAATGAGTGTTTAAAGTTAATCTTATTTTCTGAGAAAAAACCATAAAGTGAAGGTAAAAGTTACAGTGGCGTATCTAGGGTATGGCAGGTAGGGCAGGTGCCCTTGGTGCCACATGAATGGGGGCCACTCAACTGCTTTGTTTTTGACATACGCCACCCGATTAACATTTTTAACGGTTTGGTTTTGAGATAAAAAAGAAACTCGCCTAATTTTCAACTATAGTAATATTTTCTACTATAAGTTCTATTACCGTTTCTAGGTTACAATTTTGATCAAATAAGTCTTCAACTTTTGTCTTTTTTTTTTTTTCAATCAAGCCAGAGGCGCAATTGTTGTCCGTGCTATAGGCACTACTTCCCCTAGATACGCCTCTGTGACGACATCCCTGGCGCTGTGTCAGTGTGTCGTGGAGAGACTTAGCTCAGTACTCAGCGAACCGACAGGTGGGAACGTCTCACCTTCGTGGCAGTCGATCGTGTAAACACAACTGAGAAGCGCAAGTTCTAATGAACACATTTCTTTATGGATTAATTCAATCACATAAAAACGATATACACTTAGGAAGATGCACTACGAAGATAGTTCATAAAAAGAACATCTTTCGAAAGAGAATCCGCAAAATAAAACCGATCCAAAATATTCTTCTAAACAGAGACACTGAACAAAAAGACTTACAAAAAGCAGAATATATCTACGTTTGATATAAATAAGTGATCATGATAAAAAACGACAACGAAAATACTCACAAGGTTAGATACTGGGAGGCGCTTCCGCAATCTGAGACCCCTTCTCCATCTACCATGGAGTCTGAACACAGATCTTCAGAGAAGTACCCCCTCTACTCCTCCTAGATCGACACTACACACCGTCACCAGAGGCCACTCCTGCAGCCGAGGACCACTAACTTCAGTGAAGCTGCACAAACCACCACTCTGGGTATGTCTCTCCTGCCTCGGCCAGACCAGACTACCTGTAAGTAAGGACTTGTTAAGTTTTGTAAAGTGTGTCAACAAAAGTTTCCAAAACCCAGCCACAACCTTACCAGAACATAAGGATCTTGGGCCACCCTAATCCTACTGACTCACATTTAATCTTTACAGAGGTCACGTCAATCTGAAGTGTTCATGATGTCTTTTGTTGGTTCTAACAACGTCTACCTTTGCTGAAGCACTGGGGACCCTGCCCACCGGCTCGTGCACTCCCCACTCCCTCTACCATTTGTCCAAATTACTGAAACACTAGAGAGTTATTTTCAATTTCAGTAATTAATCATGTATCTGTCAAAACAATAAATTGACGTCCGCCTGCATTCACTGAATCGTCCGGTGTTCGATTATTTCATTACGAACTTTTGTGTTGACATTTTATGAAATTATAAACATATTTTTCATTGCACTGAATGGCTTTCACATTGTAATGCAATTATCTGAACTAATTTTAGACGTATTAGTGTTCTATAGTGCACAGTGTGAGTTGCAGGAACGCAAGTTGATTAAAACAAATAAATATAAGTACATAAATGGATCAACAGGTAAATAAATAAATCAATAATGAGATAAACATGCATACGTAGGTCTCCATGTACGCACATACATGCATACATACATACATGCATATATACATCCATACATATCGATTTAGGGAAAGCAGGCCACAGATAAATAACCTCTCAAATTCTTACGAGAAAAAGTTCAGTTTTGGACCACTAGAGAAGGATAGATGGATTGTGTGTGTGTACGAGTATCTGACACTGTACCACCGCGAAGGTCCGCTAGTAAGGATCTCCAGGCGGGAATATTAGGCAGACTCCTTCGAAAGACTAAAGAGAATAAAAGGACGCACGTCACAGGAGCCTTTTCGAAATGCAATGGGGTCATCTTGTCTTGCGGGAAAACCTTCCTACAAGGCCCGGACTCATAGCATAATGTTTGCATTTGATGCCAAAGACATAAGTGAAGTATAAGGCAAAGAAGACTGCATCAATTTACAAGGGGATCTGGACAAGCTGAACTCCAACCCGATCAGATGCAAGGTACTGAGGATGGGACACAGCAAAAGAGAAATATGAGATGAATACCGTCTTGCAGGAAATAAACTGCTGAAATTTGTGTGCGACAGATACGCTACTTGGAAGTCGTCGTAGCTTCATCTTAGGAGAACTGTAAAGGGGACACATTGTTTTCTGGCAAATATTACAATGGTACTTATGTATATGAATGAGAAGATAGTCTGCATTCACATCATATGTTAGGCGAAAAGTAGAATATTCTTCTCAAGTTTGGCCACCTCATTTACAGAAGCACACTGGGCTAATAAAGTTTACAGGAGGATAACAAAGATGTACCAAATTTAAGAGAGATGAGAAACAGAAGATGAAAGGCCATAAATCTGTTCCTCATGGAAGAGAGAAGAGTATGGGGTGACTTGATTGCAGTCTTCAAGTCTTTAAACCAGTTGCTGACGTCGACAGTGATCAGTCCAGCAAAATGCAAATTACTTAACGTATGCTAAATGATAGATAAGAGTGAGGCAGGTAGAGTGTCATCCATGTGATGAGACTTATCCACGTGAAGAAGAACACGGATGATGAAGCTTTGTTGGTCTTCCTTTGTTGTATCATCCAGCGGAGAACCAGGAACGGGGGGAAGGGGGGAGTGAAGCCCCCTAGGTGCTCCTGTCAGGGGTCATCATCATCTCTGAAGGGCTTGCTGTTGTTAGACAGCCAGCTGTTGATCTGAACCCATCCAGTTTCTAGCTGTTATGCGCAGGATCTTCGTCGTTGTTTTCCCCGACCTCCTTCCAGCACTCCTAACCTTTCCCTTTTCCAGTAAAGTGAGGGAGACAGCCACTAACCTTTCCCCGCGGTTTACCATCATATCCTCTCTAGCTCAGCCAAGGTGTAGGGGCGTCTCCTCTTCTCTATGTAGCGTGTGCCCTGGGGTCGTCGCTACACCACCTACTCCCGGGCTCTCCTGATACCTTGACTGATGGTTGATAGAGACACACAACACCACCACACTCATGACGTGGGACGTTTCCATTCTATTTTCATAAACTTTTACAGAAAACTGGTTGGTGTTGTTGCTGCAACCTTCTGTTGCCGTCATGGTCGTTAAGGCTGTGCTCTTTGATTGCTACTTTGGTCTTTCACGGTTCGTAAAGTTAGTGATGGGAAGGTAGAGCAGAGAACGTATAGAAGAAAACGGGGTGGAAGGAATGGCTGATGAAGTTCATGCTGGATGACGCCTTATGTACAGTACCAACCACCTCAGGGGTGTGGCACAGCTGGCAAACAACCTGCCAACCCGCCTATACCAAGCTGGTGGACCCATGTAGGCCATCTGCCGGCCACACACACAAACACAGACACACAGACACACACACACACAGACACACACACACACACACACACACACACACACACACAGTCTACGAACCCATTTCGACCTCCTTGTGTACGCAACGCAAAAGATCACTGCGTGTGTCCAAGAAGGTACAGATGGTGCAAAAGAACAAGGGAAATGGGAGACAGTCGCTCAGTAGGAGTCAGAGACTGCTTAAGCCTCATGTCTTGAGCAGCTGGTCTGAGCAGCTGGTCCGAGCAGCTGGTCTGAGCAGCTGGGTAAACGCTATTTTTCGGGGGGGGGGGGAGTTCCACTGGAAGTTGGTATTTGAGGTAAAGGATGATGATGATGGTGATGACTCTCATGGCTGAAGATAATGACAAATGATGATGAACTGTCATGATGAAGGTGATTATAAAAGGTGATGACTATGAGATAATGATGGTAGTAATGACTAGAGATGGTGATGATAAGACTGATATCTGGAGATGATAATAGTAGTGATCTATCTAGTGATGCTGATAATGAAAGTGATGATTGGGGTTGTGATGATGTAGATGATGATGACAGTAGTATGAATGAGGTGATGGTTTATGACGATAACAATGGTAATGAATTTAGTGGCAGTTACAGTCTTGTGTGTGTGTGTGTGTGTGTGTGTGTGTGTGTGTGTGTGTGTGTGTGCGTGTGTGTGTGTGTGTGTGTGTGTGTGTGCGTGTGTGTGTGTGTGTGTCATGCTCACTAGGGTGACCATTGGTGAAAGTGATAGTGAAGATGGCGTTATTGGGCAACAGAATCATCGATTAACTCACGTTCCTGATGGTGAAACAGTTGTCGGTGGTATAGTGAAAGAAATTTAAGAATGATGATCATGATTATGATGAAGGAATATTAGGATTACCTGTCATCATTAGATTAAAAATTTCCGACCTTGTATCATCTGGACACATGGGATTACCGGACGAAAAAGATATTATGAAACTAATTAAAATGATAACAAAAAATCGAGGTAATTATATATATTTTCTCTCAATTTTTCGTTCCCAATTAAAAGCTTTCGCGAAAGACAAAACGGAAAAAGTTTCATTCAAGTGTACATCGAGAGGTATTTTTGTTAATTCATTTCTAATCAATCGCCGAGTCTCTCTCTGAGTAGCCAAAGGGTCAGTGACGACTTCGTACTGAGGTGGCACTTCAGTGGTTGTCAGGTGTTACTCCTTTGTCCTTGGCACCCGTTGTGCTCGTGAACTCTCGCAGCCTCTTTGGTTAGTGATGAATTCCATTCTTTAATATATAACACATTATTTTTTTCTGTGAGATCAAAGGAACTGTTCTGTGCGGCGTAGTGTGACATGATAAGTACTGAAGTATTTTCTGGTATATCTAAATGACTTTGTCAGAGAAGCACTAACGATGGCTTTCTGTATCATCAAAGTGATGATGTTATCGGGAAATTATGTAAATCAACGTAAATAAATGATGTGTGTGTGTGTGTGTGTGTGTGTGTGTGTGTGTGTTACGACGTTCTGGCTCAGAAAACGGGGAAGAGAGAACTGTGTTGTGCAGCGATCGGTGGTTGGGAGTGGTTACGGTGGTAAGTACTGGTTAACAATCTAGGTTGAAATAAGGCCAATAGTGATCTGATCTATGAAATAAATCTTCCATTTGAGAAATACAGCTGTAACTACCACTTCGTGGGGCCGGTTTCATTAAATTCTCCGTTTCATTAACTTGGCAGATGAGCAACCGTTTCTAACGTCGCATAAGGTGTTGAAAATAAGGTCCGCTGTGTACCTCTGTAGGGCAGCGGGGCGGTTGATGAAAGAAATAAACCCATAACAAAAAGACGGACGCGGTGTGGCAGGGTGGAGGATCCGGTATCATATTACCTCCATACTGACGGGGGTTTCGACACTCACGTAATGCTATTCCCGGGCCGGTGGCACTATATCTGGCCAACTGGCACGATTCTCCTACCGTTCTCAGTCTCGTGACTATTCCCAGCTTATCTGAGCTATTTCGAGGCCTGCGGCACTATTCCCAACTTGGTGGCAGGTGGCGGAAAGAGTCAGGCCGAGATGGCACGAGACGGGCGAGTGTCATCGGAATCCGTTTTATTGAACAAGGAGGCGTGGACGTCCGTGGCTGTCCATCCGGGGGTGGGCGGTGCGAGTGTTCGTTCCTGTTACTGGCTACTTCAGTGTGGCTGTGCAGCCGTCTGTCCGTGGCTGCTGCTAGCTGTCCTGGGGAGGGACGTGAGTCCCTGACTGCAGCTGTCTGTTCTGAGGTGCTGCCACAGTCAATAGCAACCCCTGGCAGCCTGTGGGAACTATGATCGTCCACAGTGGTCTCAACCTGATGCCCTGCGGAGTATCAGAATGGTGGCAGAGCCTTGTACGTGAGGATTGGCCTTCACACAGCCACTGGCATAATATTACACGAAAGTGTCAAACTCTGAACTATGATCGAGGGATGAGCTTCAGAGATGACCTGCCCTTCACCACGGACTGGCTATACGTCTACCACATGTCAAAACGGCAGTACGACCGTCAACAGGGAACAAAACAAGAATGTCGAAAAAAAAATCTAAATATTTCTTCCCTCTTTTTCTTCTATCGAGGAAACGTAAACAGGCAACGGAACGGTTTTACTCCATAGCTGGTAGATGAGTTAACTGCACTTTGCTCGTACAAGTGTAGTGCATCATCACTTTTAAGCTGTGCTGAAGCTGAAGCAATTCAGAAAGCCATTCCAGATCGTCACACCTGCCGCATACACTCAACACCAAACCCATTTTCATTCATCGCAAGTATTCACACTCTAGTCATGTGAAAAAAGATATAGCGACCATTACCATACATACCCCATGCTTTCACATGAAATAAAAATCCTGAAATTCAGTCTGTTTAAAACGAACGGTCCTCACTGCTGCAACGTTTCTATTGGTAGCGCTGATCGTGTACTGGGGATACGAACAGTGTTCACTAATTCTCACGGCTCTCGGAACTCCATGACTTAACAGTGTTGCCAGCTGCACATCCTAGACTTTTGCTAACCACTGATGTAAAAATGGAGAACAATGCTCACATTTCTCATTATCCAGTGGCATAAATGTCGCTCCCAATCAGCCAAACATTATAAAGTTTTTGTTTGAAAAATGTAGCTTGTCTCAATACTCTCCTATTCCACATAATGACGTATTTTGCTCAAGGGAAACACAAATGTAGTCCTTGCAATTACTTGTTTTTAGTAAATCATTATAGTAATTTTGTTAGTTAAGAGAACTACGTCGGCAGTGTCACATAGCTTATTGTACTGATCGTTTCCAAGGGTCATTGCTAACGGCAATCGAGTAGTTAAATCATGATATTCTAGTGTAACCATCCTTCTCAAAAGGTCATCTTGCAGAGGTCAGAGGTCAGGAGGAAAACGTTTGATGATGAACTAAATGGTGTCACTCAATGAGCTGTAATCTTGCACAAGGGATTAACTTCTATAAACTGTAATCATATGCATGAAAATATCGCAGACAGATATCATTCTGCACAGAGAGCTATCGTATACAAAGTTATTATCGTGCGTTAGTGATAATTATCGTACAGACGCAGGACAATATACAGAGTTATTATCGTGCATTAGTGATAATCATCGTACAGACGCAGGACACCATACAACTAGGCTAAGTTATCGTTTATAAGCACTTTTCTCAAACCTAAAAACAGTAGGCAGACAAGAAATAAATACTCCCCCAACAACCAATAGAAACGCAGACAGATTTTCTAAATTAGTGATGGAATGCCAGAAAGTGAGTAAACAAAAAGAGAGATGCCTTTCTACTAAAAAAAAAAAAAAGTCATTCAAAGTCAACGCAACACACCTTCCTTCACTTTCCACCTAATCTTTAATCATGGCATCATTGAGGCAAGTTAGCTATTTCATGTTTAACTGAGGTGGTACGGACAACGGAATGCCCTAATCAGGGCCGTCCCGAAGGGAGGATGAACAGCGGGGTAAACTGCATGCCGACTGTCGCGCTCAGGATTGCAAACTGAGCAGCGGATCCATGCGCAAAATCACAGTCAGCAACGCTAACTTCTCCACCACGCACGCAATCCCATAAACCTGGGTCGAGTATGACATGTATGTCTACAAAGATAAGACTTGCAAGAAATGTTGCATGCAAGTGTCGGAATCATACAGGTGTTGAACTAATTTGGCTCCACTTTTTTTTGCATGTAGAGAACGATGGTTCTTACCGTTCAAATATTCTGTGGTGTTCAACGGTGGTGTTTTGTGGTGTTCAAAGTGATGACCACTAGGCATGAACACGGACGCCATGGATCGCAAACAGGAGCATAAGTATCAGAGTGGATTACAAGTACATGTTCTGTTCCCCTGGCAACCACATCCCCCTCCTCAACTAGTCTGTAAACTTTCTTGCATTTTCTTCCTACACTTCAACATATTCAATATGGCCTCCTAAATGCACGACTCGACAATATATCTGTATCTCTTGTTGCAAGAACTTTCGGATGTTATTTCAGGAAAACATTTGTAAACTCTAGTGAAGGTTTGCGTTATCCTGCACTGTACAGTGTTAGTGCTGCTTAAAAATGTGTAAAATTTCTGCAAAGACAATTGTGTAAAGTGACTGAGCAGATTTTTTTCTCACCTGTCAAACAGGATTTTGTAAGGAAAAACATAGGCTCGCCAGAATATCTTTTTTATTTTTATTTTTTTTTTAGAAGACGAGAGAATAGCAAAAAAATGAATGTTTATTTACTGAGTAATATGTTTTCATGGAGAGGAAAAATGCTCTTGGGAACTCTGTTTGCAACAGAAGACTGGAAATGTGGCCGTAGCTGGTCGTGTGGCCGTGGCGGGTAGTGTGGCCGTGGCTGGTCGTGCGGCCGTAGCTGGTCGTGTGGCCGTGGCTGATCAAGCGGCCGTGGCTGGTCGTGTGACCGTAGCTGGTCGTGCGGCCGTGGCTGGTCGTGCGACCGTGGTTGGTAGTGTGGCCATGGCTGATCGTGCGGCCTTGGCTGGTCGTGTGGCCCTAGCTGGTCGTGTGGCCGTGGCTGATCAAGCGGCCGTGGCTGGTAGTGTGGCCGTAGCTGGTCGTGCGACCATGGTTGGTAGTGTGGCCGTGGCTGGTCGTGTGGCTGTGGCTGGTCGTGCGGCCGTGTGGGCACTGGTTGGTCGTGTGGCCGTGGCTGGCTAACTGTGTGACCCTGGCTGAAATTGTGGCCATTCCTGGTCGGGTGGAGGTAAAATTGCACGTTTCAGAGAATCCAGAAACTTCTCTGATTGATGAAAACTCTTTATAAAAGTATTTTTATTTTCCGGAAGTGTGCGACGAAAGGTTTTCTCTTGTAATCTAGTTTTTGAAACAGATGAGCCGCAATATTTTCAGTTCCTGATCTGGTTACATTACCAGTGCATGACTTGAGTATTTTCTTCATATACAGCCGGCACAGGAATGCTCAGGAACCCCACACTTCGTCTGTCTCTTTCCCTCCCTCGTTTCGTATTCTTGTGCGCTGTTCTACACTGAATATAATCTGGAAACGTTTCCAATTGCATACTGTTGTTGGCTTCTGTGGTGATCTCATCAAGGAACCACACAGGTGGATTAGCCACACACCTTCAGGATGATTCTCTCCAGTTTGAGGACGAGGTTAGCAAATGCACTCAAGTCATGAGTACGTATATACTCACCCAAAAAGTCTTTCGAGTGTTTCCGGATATCGTCTTTTCCCGAGAAGCCTCGAGTTATCCAATGATTGGTGTTGGCTCAAACACTTGAGATGCCACAACAACCTGCACTCAGTGTTGCAGTACCAGCCATACAGAACACTTGTTCACGTTCATGTCTTGCACCGTCTTCACGCTCCTCCACCAACACTGATGGGAACCATCTTGTATTTCTTCTGGCGTCTCTGACATTCAAACAAGAGTAGATCGCCGTCGTGTCAGGTATGAGAGCTGTACTGGACAGCACACGGGGCTCACGTACTCAACCGTCACCTCCAGTTTCAGACCGGCAGATGCTTGTGTGTTGGTGACAGGTCGGCTCTTTCCTGCCCCTCAGTCCAGACTGTGTTTTTCTGAGGATGACACTCCCTGGTTCCAGCTGCCAGGTTGAGGCAAAGCGTTCCTGCGCGAGCTGAGAGAAAGTTTTCTTGGAAAAATATAAAGTGAGTTTCTCTGAGATTTGTGGTAAAGGAATTCCTTTAGGAGTCGGGACAAGACTCTTCTTTATCCTGGATATGAGCAGGTTTCAGTGTAAGAGGCCGTGCAACATCGGTATATCACAGGAGATGTGGTGATGTATCTCAGACGCGGCCACGGAGTGACGTTGTCTGGTAATCTTGCGGGATTTAAGACTTTACAGTGATAAGACTGTGGAGACCGAGCACGTTCTCCGTGATCAGACCAGCGTCTCTTGATACACACCCAGTAGAGAGTTCTGGATTTTGGAAAGTCGAGTTACAGCTGTTGCTGGAAACAAAGAAAGTCATGTAACCATCCAGACAAGACCTCCAGGTGTTGGCTGCAAGGTGAATCCTACAGCTGCTGGAGGAAAGTCACCTGAGACGTTATCATCCATCTCAGGTGAACTGTGTGCCTCGTCCTCTGAACTATGAAGCCTGTCTATTGGTGGTCTTCAAGTCTACGAGTTATCTACTTAATTTTAGTTAAATACAGAGTACTAACTGCCTATCACTCAAGCTTGGATATTGGCATCTACCACTCTACTGTGCCTAATTGCGCCTGCTTGGTAAAAAATCTTGAGACCTCGACCTTCCTCGTAACTGGAGAAGAATTTAATTGGGGAGTGAAAGATCAAAGTCCGTCTCTCTGAGGTCGTTCTTATGACACTGTCTCACTCATCTTTCTAAAAGAATTTCGTGCCATTTCAACAGAATGCAATCACTGGGAGCTCAGGCCAAGGACCTCCACGGACAAAAGCAGCGTCTGGCATGCACCAGGGCTGGAATGACGGCCATCAATACCAGACATGAAGGCCTCGCTAAGACCTGCCATCGCCAATCATGTCTCTCCCTGTTCCCTCTGATCTATATAGGTCTTCCTTCTTGTGTATTCTTCAGGAGGAACTGGAGCACAGGGTGACGGGGAGAAACATTCTCTTCAATACTTATTCCTGAAAAGCATCGAGTTCGTTGACCATAGTTCCAGGATAACTCACCCTGACAATCAGTTTACAGTGATTGTTTGGGTCTTTCTGAGGAAATTGCTCATACATTTTCCCTGCACCACACAGGAACAAGTATATATCCTCACTAGCTATGTGTTTTGTGATGTTCATATGGGTCAAATACAGATCTCTTATCGCCAACCCAATCGTTTGAGAGAGCGTACAGTGGGCAATGAGATGACTGTAACCATTTCAGTATGTACCCACAGTGTATACTGGAGTAAAATTCAAAAGCATCAGGAGCTACAAGGCCTAACCTATACGTATAGCTCTGAACCACCATCTCAGCTCGTGTGGGTACAGCGTAGTTCGCTTACAGTCGAATACAGACGCAGAGTCATCGACCATCGTACGTTCCCCTCCCTTGTGGTAGCACCTGACAACGTACAACTGCTCACTGTGAACCTTATCAAGACTTGAAGCAGTTGTTGTATATCTTTAAGATGCCTCCTCACAGGTACTGGAAAGTTCCATCTTCTAAGGCATGCGTCGAAAATTGCCTCAAAGCTTCGAACATTCTCTCGAAAGCAGATACAGTCTTCAGTCACTGACTGATCCATTCATTACCAGTTTGGGTGATACAGGTGAACTCTCTGCTGTGCCTCGTGTCTGCCAAGGGTGAGGGACAGACCCACCAACATATGACATACGTAACTGTCTTATTGGGGTTGTGGTGGGAGTACATAGTATGTTTCCTCGTAACATCGCAACACACAGGCAACACACACCGTAAAACCCGTAGGATGAATGGCCCAGGCAGCCTGACGGAGGAGCTCAGGTTCTTGTATGTTAACTTTGCTTTTAGGAACACAAGACCCCTGTCAGACGTTGTCTGTCTGCCCATGGCCTTTGCTTAATCATCTCTGAATCTCTAACATAATACAAGAGGTTAAAGTTTATATCTTCTTGCATCTATAACTATCTGTAGATATAAATGATGGATTATATATGAATCTTTTTTATTACAAGATCGCCATTACCGTCTTATGGATGCAGCGGCAGGAACTGAACATACGAGAGGAAAACCCTACCTTACCCACTTTAAGAAAGTGATAATACAAGAGGGAAAGATTGCTAACCCTCCGCTCTCGTCCTTTTTCACAACATAACAACAAATGTGTGGGTAGATTTTTTTAATACTATCCCAAATATAAATATATATATATATATATATATATATATATATATATATATATATATATATATATATAGTGAGGTAATGAGACACGGTGGGGGGGGGGGGGGGGGGGGGGGTGCAGTTCTCGTCGGGAAAGGTTTTGCCAATATAAATCTTCGCATTCCGCACCTCTTCTGCAGGAGGAAATCCGTCCTGTGTTCCT
>NC_092238.1:25374402-25376902 GCF_036320965.1 Panulirus ornatus
TGCACGATAAACTGAGACAAATAAATGTAACAGAAACTATTTGGAGTTGGAATCGTCCAAACTACTGACAATAAAGACACAAACGAGTAAACGAGGTGAAATTTTGAATGAATGTTGGCCATCTGCTTCAAGTGGATGAGGAGGCGACAGAAGTGGAAGAGGCGGGAGTATCAATAAGTCCCCCTCGCCATCCAGGTGTCCCTCCCGGAAATGTTTCCGTTCAATACATGGAGGATTGTCCTCGCGCCGGTCCTCACTCACAAGCAGTTCACCTCCCTGGAGACTGTAGGGACCAACCATACCCATTTTCTCCTTCACAAATGAAAAGAACAAAGGATGAAATCGGGAAACGTGACTGGTTGGTTCACTGTGCTTGTGACCTGAGCTTCAGGCTTAACTTGTGACTATGCTTCGTTTTGCCTCCCGTGCTGAGCGTTTGCTGTCCGGGTCACTCACACGCTCAGAGTCTCTTCCTTAGTAACTTGTGGATCTGGTAAAGACGCTACATTGAAAAAGAAAGCTATATAATAGCCTTCTTGAGCATTAAGAACAGCGCTTATTATATGTTAGGAACATATATGCTGCCTTAAAGATATGCTACTTTAGTTTGCAATAAGCTTGGCAGACAAGTTAGGCATTTATGATATGATAATAAGACTCAGTCGTAAACAGATTAGTGGAGAACACTGCTCAAGATGATCCTCGATGCCATGACTCCACTGGGAGAGAGAGAGAGGACTTCCTCGTCAGGAGGAGTCAAGCAGAATACATTTAGCTTTAATTGGGCCTCTGTCTTCCTGTGATGCATGTCTTTATGAACACGTGACTCCGGTGAAAGAAGCTTAGAAAGAAGGAAAGCGCCTTCAGACTCACTACTTGAGTCATTCTTCACAAAATGAGTGTACTCATCTGTGCTGAGAAGGTCAAGTCATTCATCTAAAGGCGATGTAAAAATGCTAAACATTTTTTTTTCCTTTCAGTAATGGTTAAGACCGCGCGAGCTGCATGACACACGGAGCAGAGAGGACTGATGCTCAGGCGCTCCACGTCTGACGGTGATGAGGGCAAGATTCAACAGAGATCCTTCTTCCTTCAGTGATAACACTGGGAAGACTTGAGGATAATACGGTCATGATACTTGAAGTGTCTAAATAACATTGCACTTGAGGACTGTAGAAGCCTGGGTTGAGACAACGTTATCAACATGTCCAGTTCTTACAACGACTTTCACAGTCGAGAGGGAAACTCGTCTGCGAGTCTTATCCCCTCGTGGCTGCCATACCCTGAAAATGATTCTGCTTCTTGTTAATGATGAAGTACAGGACCTCAAGACTGATATAAGAATTGAGGAATCATTGGCCTTCAATCCAAAGGGAAGCAGAGATGGTTGCTACTGGCATGGGAAGACACCCACTCCTACCAGAACCTCTGACGAAGGAAGAGGAAGGAATCGCTTTTGATACAAGGAAACCAGAGAACTGACGACGCTCCAGTTGAAGACACGACAACACAAACTGTTTTTAAAGAAGAAGCGACTTTTTACAACGTCACTGACAAAGTGTGTGAAGGAACGGATCAGCAGCGTCTGGCAACATATGGGGTATGTATGGTGCATAATGGGATTTCTTGTTTAAGACTTTGACTGGTGCTCCCGTGGCGCTGTATATATATATATATATATATATATATATATATATATATATATATATATATATATATATATATATATATATTTCTTTCTTTCTTTTAAACTATTCGCCATTTCCCGCGTTAGCGAGGTAGCGTTAGGAACAGAGGACTGGGCCTTTTTTGGAATATCCTCACCTGGCCCCCTCTGTTCCTTCTTTTGGAAAATTAAAAAAAAACGAGAGGGGAGGATTTCCAGCCCCCCGCTCCCTCCCCTTTTAGTCGCCTTCTACGACACGCAGGGAATACGTGGGAAGTATTCTTACTCCCCTATCCCCAGGGATAATATATATATACATATATATATATATATATATATATATATATATATATATATATATATATATATATATATATATATATATATATATATATATATATATATGGGGAGAGAGAGAGAGAGAGAGAGAGAGAGAGAGAGAGAGAGAGAGAGAGAGAGAGAGAGAGAGAGAGAGAGATCACCTCCTTGGGGATCACAGACAGACAGCGCGACGGTCGGTCGTGCAATATGGTTTATGGGCCGGGTATGTCGTGCTGGTGGAGGGGGTCCTCCCGATTCGTGGTGGTGAAAGCACCCACAGCCAGACACCTGAGCAGGAGAGTCTACAGACAGACAAGACAGTCTGTTGACAACCAGGATGGTTAATAGACAGGCAAAATAGCCTTTTAACAGACAGAGTAACATCAAGACGGAGAAGATAGTTTGTTAACAGTCAAGACAGTAGACAGATAAAACGATATAATCTCTTGACAGCCAAGACAACATACAAGCAGACGTTCAAGTCTGTCGACAATCAAGATACGTCTGTCGGTA
>NC_092238.1:25381902-25416902 GCF_036320965.1 Panulirus ornatus
TACTGCAGGAGTGTGTGACCGAGATGTCTGAGCCTGTGAATATCATATTCAAGAGTCAGAAGCAACGAGGGTATTCTCTGGGGGGATTTAAAAGGTGCGGATATTGCTTCAATATATAAGAAAGAAGATCGGGTTAATCCCCTGAGCTCGTGGACGGTGTCACTGACTAGCATGATATTCTGGAAGATTAATGTTAGAGAAAATGATTTTGAATAATATCTTAAAATATCTTGATTGCGTTGAATATCTCAAAAGCTGGGAAGGAACTAAAGAAGAGCTGATAATGAACAGCTTATAATGAGCAGCTAATTATGAGCAGCTTATGATGAGCAACTTATGATGAGTAGTTAATGATGATTAACTTATGATGTCCAGCAAATGATGAGCAGCTAACAATGGACAGCTAATGATCAGCAGCTAACAATGGGCAGCTAATGTTGGGGAGCTAATGGTGAGCAGCTAATGTTGGGGAGCTAATGATGAGCAGCTAATGATGGGGAGGTAATGATGAGCAGCTAATGTTGGGGAGCTAATGATGAGCAGCTAATGATGGGGAGGTAATGATGAGCAGCTAATGTTGGGAGCTAATGATGAGCAGCTAATGTTGGGGAGCTAATGATGAGCAGCTAATGATGGGGAGGTAATGATGAGCAGCTAATGTTGGGGAGCTAATGATGAGCAGCTAATGTTGGGGAGCTAATGATGAGCAGCTAATGATGGGGAGGTAATGATGAGCAGCTAATGTTGGGGAGCTAATGATGAGCAGCTAATGTTGGGGAGCTAATGATGAGCAGCTAATGATGGGGAGGTAATGATGAGCAGCTAATGTTAGGGAGTTAATGATGAGCACCTAATGATGGGGAGGTAATGATGAGCAGCTAATGATGGGGAGTTAATGATGAGCAGCTAATGATGGGGAGGTGATGATGAGCAGCTAATGATGGGGAGGTGATGATGAGCAGCTAATGATGGGGAGGTGATGATGAGCAGCTAATGATGGGGAGGTAATGATAAGCAGTTAATGATGAGCAGCTAATAATGGGGAGTTAATGATGAGCAGCTAATGACGGGGAGGTAATGATGAGCAGCTAATGACGGGGAGGTAATGATGAACAAGTAAGGATAAGCAGCTAATAATAAGCAGTTTGGATTCAGAAGTGGAAGCTCGTGTGTTGCGTCCTTGATGGATTTTTACAGAGTCACAATAGTGGTATAGAAATGGGTCGGTGGACTGTGTCTATTTTGAGCTCGTAAAAGCACGTGATGCGGTGCTGCTGCAGCACAACGGGTTAGTAATGAGGAGGGAACAAGCTGGTATCACTTGAGCGATATAAAGTTGGATTATGAGATAATGCATTGAAGGGGTCATTAGTGGCTGGTGTTTATGATGGAAGAAAGTCGTTAGTGGATTGCCATAAGGACGGTGTTGGGGGCCTGTGTTTATGTTAAGGACCAACTGTGCCAGAGGGAATAACGTCATACGTTAGTATATTAGCAGATGATGCACCACTAGCGGTGGAAACTGGCCAGGAGAGGTGGATGACGGCGTCTGATCCATGTATATGTCCAGCACAGCGGCTGGGAAGGACATCAGAGAAACCTTGATGCAACTACAGGTTAGATGGGGAGGAGTTAGAGGAGTCAAACTACAAGAAAGGTCCTCGGATGTTAATATAAACATGTTATCATCTGATAGACACACTGGAGTGGGAGACGTCAGAGAAGTTTACAGTAAGACTTAAGAAGAGCATCCACGTCCACGAAAGGAGATCTTTAGGACAGTATGTACCACATATACATAAACTGCATATGGTGTATGTCTGTGGGAATCCTATATGAATAAGTATATACACAAGTTTAAAGAATGCAACAATGTGCAACGTGAATGGCGCCCAGAATGAACAGGTCTTGCTCTGAAGGGAAGCTAGAAATACCGCAATTACCTTCCCTAAAAAAAACACGAATTTCGGAAGGGAGAGAAGCGACCGAATACTGACTCACAAGATTCAGAACAGACAAACTGATCTGGACAACGAGAGACGACACAAGGCTGTCGTGGAGGCCTCCAGGTGATGTATGTGGAAACTGTATACGTGATAGTAAAAAAAAAAGGTGTCATGGACATTTTTTTTTAGTAACTCTACAACTGACAGTTGGAATTCATTAACTGGGGAATTAGGTGTGTAAAAGAGTTCTGAACATCTTCATAACAAAGCTGGACAGATAAACACACACACATATATATATATATAGAGTGCAGGGCAATATGTGTACATGCTCACCCCCGGACGTACAAATAGGTAATGTCGCACAAACGCACAAACAAATTGAGGCACACACACACACACACACACACATACACACACACACACACACACACACACACACACACACACACACACACACACACACACAGTACCACACCTATCAAAAAAAAAAAAAAGAATTCTAAAGTTAAAATGAGCCACAAAACACACGGGCGAATGAGAGGGAGGGATCACTCCACCACACACACACACAGATATTGCGTCCCTCGCTGGATATGATGACAAGAACCCCCTAGGAACTGAACACGTCACAGGTCACGTGAACCAAGAAGTGGCAAGCGTAAAGTGGGGAGGCAAAGTGGCCTCATACATTACGAGTGACAGCCAGAAATGAGGAACACGCAGCCAGGAGATTGGTATGACACTGTGTCGAAGACTTTATACACAAGCAAATGCACACAAAAGGCAGGTCAGAAGCTGGTGTGAAATTGCCTTCTCGTGGGCTTGAGGTGAAGTCATAACAAGTGCAGTCATGGTTATAGCAGAGCAGTCATGTGGAAACTGGAGAAATTACAAGATTATTATGAGACGCATGGCGGCCAAGGTCAGGTATGTGTGTGTGTGTTTGGATATTGGTGGATCTCTTTCCGTCCCCACTCTGGCCAAGCCTAGGTTTGGTCTATGCACTTACAACGCACACATAGACACACTACTGAACACAGGCAAGAGTGACTGGTGTAGAAAAAGGTTTTGTTGGGTCATCCTCCGTCCCACATATGTCATCTAACAAGAAGGTCACGACACGATGATCCTTACATCCTTCAACAAGCATCACGTAGACCTCATCCGAGAATTCGGGAGGAGAGGCTACTGGACCATACCATCCCAGCCATCGTCACCTCCTGCCACCTCAGATCCCTCGTCCCTTAGTTGCAGTTCGGCAACGCAACCACATCGAGCCCATACGACCCGATGAAGACCACCACAAGAGGAATCCAAATCCAAACACTTGAGAACATTAATAACTGATAGACTGAGCATCAACTTCTGCAAACGTTTAAAACGTTGTATGATGGAAGAGAATGTTCAAGAGATAAGGATCCACGAACGTTAAACTCCCTCCTTGTACAGTAGAAATACACACACACACACACACACACACACACACACACACAATCACAAGTTCTTCCAGAATGAACAAATCTGATCATCAAAAGTTATGAAAAAGAAATGAAAGGTTGGGAATCTCTCGAAAATAATTCACTATCGATTCCCTTTACTAACGAGGGAGAAAAATATATACTACTATGACATTTAATTAACGCATCAGGAGGGATTCATATGGGAGAAATAGGTGGGGAAGAGTGGTGGGGAAGGGGGTAGGAGAAAAGGGGTTGGGGAAGAAGGGTGAGGGAAGGGGGCTTGGGAAGGAGTGGTAGGTGGTGGCTGGGAGAGTCGGGCGGAGGGGAGGAATAGCAGGAGTCAGGTTATATCGCCGTTTATTCCCATTTTCTTTCTTCCCCGTTTACCTTTAGAGAAATGTGCCTTGAAGGGGGTAACCCGGACGTCAACAGAAGGCTGCTCACACCAACAGGAACACGTGGGACATGAACAGGAGGCTCGTCACAACAACAGAAAAAAAAACGTGGGAAAACAACGGGAGGTTTGTCAGGCCAACAGGAAAATAGAAGGCTCGTCATTCCAATACATATATATATATATATATATATATATATATATATATATATATATATATATATATATATATATATATATATATATATATTTGAAGATCTGACTCGCGGCCAAGCAAACGCTTGGCTATGTCCGTGTCAACCCTCCTCCCTCCTCCCTCAAGATATAAGAAAAATCACAATTTCAGATTACATTCAGAATTTTTCCTTTGATCCCAATTATAAGCGATTCTGATAGCTTCACTGTCAATTATGCAGGACTCATTAACTTGACTTAATTATCCCAAAACATGAAATGAAGTCATTAACATACCAGAAGCAGGCACCTGGAATATTAGGGACCCAATTAGTAACATCCAATTAGGGATCCAATTATACGTTTCTTTATAGTGTCTGATTTATAGGAAAAATAAGATTAATTATAATCATGATTATGTGAAAGACCTCCTCAGTGAACAGGGATTTGGAAGTGGATTAGCCAGGCTGGTGGAGGTTAATCCTTATTAACCTTAAACTGCAATTCACCATCTTGTATGGCCATCGTAAGGGACACTATAGGGCCAGTACAGGCCATCATCACCTGGCCAGGGAGGGACACACGACGTGGCCAATACAGGACACCAAAATGATCAGTCATGGACGACCCTGACGTCTGGTCACGTCTGAGGCAGGTCACCAAAACCTCAATGATGTTCCCGCGACTCTCACAACTTTTGATACGTGGTAATGATCAATAATCAAACACGTAACTGATCAAATCTCACTCAGGTTATTTGGTTGATTTAATAACCGATGGATGAGAGAATGAGGTTGATCATTACCATCAATACCTGAGGGTTTTATGCTGCCGCATGCGGCTGTGAGGTCCTTCAGCTGGCTCCACTGGCAGTATCCGAGGTCAGCCTGGGTGCTGTTCTCCTGCAGTATCCGAGGTCAGCCTGGGTGCTGTTCTCCGGCAGTATCCGAGGTCAGCCTGGGTGCTGTTCTCCGGCAGTATTCGAGGTCAGCCTGGGTGCTGTTCTCCGGCAGTATCCGAGGTCAGCCTGGGTGCTGTTCTCTGGTAATTAGCGAGAGAAACGTATGCATTCATCATTCAAGCAGAGCGTCCTGCTCGATCGTCAGATAACCACTTGCCGTCTCTTTGATATGCAGATAAGCTGTGTAATCGCAAATATTTGCTCGTCCGACTCAAATCCGCTGCTTTCATCGAACATTTTGACAACCTTGAATTAGAATTTAGTGGTGTATGATGCGCCGGGCAATGAAGCAACCGTCAGCCCTGTGATCGATGTAATCCTCACATGGGAATGTGTTTAATGATTGTCTCACACCTTCTCAACCCTGACGGGGAAAATCTGATCCAATCGTTAAATTCCGTAATTGCTAAATTAACTCGCAATGGCGACGGCGAATATATATGCATATATATATATATATATGATTCATATATACATTCATATATATATATATATATATATATATATATATATATATATATATATATATTCATATGAGTGTGTGTGTGTGTGTGTGTGTGTGTGTGTGTAGAATGAGACCTGCTTGATTTTAGCTGTTTTTCGCTATATTTTCATATATACATATATTCTTTTTTTGTTATTCGAGCGTCGACAAACTTTGTTACTTGAAGACCATCAAATTGACTCTAACTTTCTCTTTCTTTCAAATTTGAATTCTGTCGTTGAGTAAGTTTGTGAGTTCTCACGAGATGATGTATTCATCTCAGTCACACAACATCAACTTGACAAGACAGTGTGATAAAAACAAGATTTCCAGTATTCATGATTTAGCTTAGAATATTGATAGTTGACACCTGACAAACTAGGTCATGAGCAGAATAATCACTAAAGGCAATGTGGGGCATCTGTTCCAGCTGCAGGAGCGAGACCTGAGCAGTGTAGCCATACACAACATTACGAGGCCACGAGATTACACTTGCGAGAACCATACGAGGCCACCAGATCAGACCTGCAATAACCAGTCTATTTGTAACACAAACACCCACCTGACGGCGCGACAGACTTTGTACTGTACTCGTCAACAAAGACAGGATTACAGTCATTAGATACGAACCCATGAATGTATAATCTATGTATAATCTGAATGTATAATCTATGATGAAATTATATATCTTTTCTTCGGTAAATCGTAATGCACATCGCCTGTCCGTCTTCTTTGTATATGAGGAACATTCCATCTTCCCACAGAGAAAAATTACCCAAGTTGATGCACACAAAATCAAAGCAACGTACAGAATCGAGCAGCAAGCAAGCTCTTGTCCAGATATCCGGGGCCATAACAGATGGTACAACGAACGTAAAGTGGATGGAAGATATAAGTAAAGCTCACATGGCGCTGTCAACGCCCAGCACACCAAGTCTTTCCTTCCGGAGGCGGGCGGGGCGGGCCCCTCCCTCGTCCGGGAAAAATGCGGTGTTGAAGCTGTAGTTCTGAAGGGAGACAACTGAAGGGATATGATGCTTTACAGAGGCGTGTTGGTGTGGGTAATGCTGAAGAGAAATATTAAGGAAACTGAATGCTATGATAGTTCTAATTCTTGCATTTTTTCTTTTCATTAACGCTAAAGAGGTACGACTCTTGACAGCACGATGGTATGACCCTTGAGCACGACGATACGACCCTTGACCACGGTGGTAAGACACTTACCTTCAACCTCTGGACCTGACCCTTAATGGTCAGGTGGAAGACTAGACCATCATACACGTAGGTGACGTCTCGAAGCTTAAAAGTCGTACCGTCAAGGTTTACACCATCGTGCCCAAACAGTCAGCAAGAAGAATCTTACATCTGTGTCGACAGAGGATTTTACTGCCAGCTCAAAGTAGGTCACTTCTTCGTTTTTCTGATGATCTCAGAGGTCTAGGATATACATATTGACAGTCTTGAGTCCATATCACATTTTAAGGCAATAAGGGAAGAGAACACAACAGCCGTTCATACACATATAAACCCTCAAAACACTCTTCAAACACTAGACTCAAATGAATAAAGACCAAACAGAGAATCGAACTGTGTATAGTTGACTGAAAAGAATGAAGTCATGTTGAAGTTCACTCACGTCAAACTTGCAAATGTCATGCAAAATTTCCCTATGGCAGACGAAACTAATGAACACAGAATCAATAATGGGAGGCTTAGTTTCAAGAATCGTTGTCATGTGGAGTTCACATGAAGTTGGAGAGTTGAGTGCAAACACAATAACGCACTCAGATCTGTACGATCCTTGAGGACTATGTCCACAGAGGATTGAAATTGAGTGACGGTGATCCAGGAGGGGTTTTCAGAAAGGGTCTGCATTTGATGACGGTAAAGCGAGAGTCAGGTGTTGCGTCTAGTGTCTATATGATCTTAGACACGCAAGGCGGGGTGATATGTTGGGAATGACGCAGAGGGTCCGGCTGGGGGTCTCGGATAGTTCCAGCTAGTGGACCCACATGGTTCCAGGTGATAATCCCAGTTGGTTCCAGGTGATAGTAGTCCCTGATGTTTCCAACTGGTGGACCAACATGGTTCCAGGTGACACTCCCAGCTGGTTCCAGGTGATAGTCCCTGATGGTTCCAACTGGTGGATTCACATGGTTTCAGGTGACACTCCCAGCTGGTTCCAGCTGGTGGTCCTTATCTCTGGATGCCGCCAGCTTGCTGTTATACCATGAGTGACAAGCCACCCTTGGCGAGGCTGTGTATCATCATCAGTTGACGAACCAGAGAACAGTCTCGCCAAAGAACCCTTTTTAAAAAGAATCCATCCTCTCCATACTACTGAATGGAGCGCAGCCTTACAGCTGCAGGAAAAGGGGTTCCGAAGTCACACCAGGACTCATTCAAGAAAGGGTCTTGTCCTTACGCCTGCCACACAATGTCCTTCCATGGGGACCACAAGTCAGGAGGTGTGGTACTGTTGTGTGTATGGTGCTGTGTGTGTAGAACAACTAGGGAGA
This sequence comes from Panulirus ornatus, assembly GCF_036320965.1. Classification (NCBI taxonomy): domain Eukaryota; kingdom Metazoa; phylum Arthropoda; class Malacostraca; order Decapoda; family Palinuridae; genus Panulirus; species Panulirus ornatus. The sequence goes on from NC_092238.1 coordinate 25,389,844, forward strand.
AAGTGTTCAGTGTCTTCCGTGTGGAAGTTGTATGTAGGACATGACGGGTCTTGTGATGCGTTGAACTGGTGTTTGTAATGTTGGAGTGACGGGCGGCGTCCAGGATACCGAAAAAAAAAAAAAAAAAAAAAAAAAAAAAAAAAAACACAAATACAACATGCCTTGGGAGAGTAGTTCCTGTTGGTGGCATTTCTGGTGAGGTGGTGTTTACGACTGAGGTAGGAGGGCGGTTGTTCAGTGTCCTTCGTAGTCGTTACTATGAGTGTATGAAGGTGGTTGGTTAAGGATGGGGGTAGGTGGTTGGTTATGGAATGGGGTAGGTGGTTGGTTATGGACGGGGGTAGGTGGTTGGTTAGGGACAGGGGTAGGTGGCTAGTTATGGATGGGGGTAGGTGGTTGGTTATGGATGGGGGTAGGTGGTTGGTTATGGATGGGGGTAGGTGGTTGGTTATGGATGGGAGTAGGTGGTTGGTTATGGAGCAATATGGGTAGGAGGAGTCCTGTGCTACTGCAGAGAACTGAGAGATGAACTCATTGAGGTGAGATTGTACTGGAAGTCACTTTGTTTCTTTATTCAGGTGTCAAATCTCTCGTGGTTACTAAGCAACTAGTAACTGTTCATAGTGTTCTATCTCTAGAGCTTGTAGTTTTATTACGTTTGCATTAGAAAGAATGGGTGAAGAGGCAAGTGAAGCATAGTTTAGGGAAGAGAGGATAAATTGGTGAGGATTATCAGAAATTTATCTTTCTTATCCAAATATAGTGCCAGGAAATGTTTGAAAGTTGCTTGGTTTATGTGTAGGCTTTGTATTTACATTTGTGGTGTGGGGAGTGAATGTGGCGGATGTGACGTATACGGTGACCAGTATGGCTGGAATATTACAGAGCAGGAGTGGTCGACCATCCAGGGTCACGGGAGGGTACACGGTGGATTAATGTCCGTCAGGAGGTAAGGGGCGACGGTGGATTTCTGTGGGGGAGGCAGATATTGTTGTTCGGGTGAGCCAGTGTTATGGCCACGTGCTTATGGTGTTTGTGTGGCGTCGGGGTGGAGTGATGCAAGTGTGAGGTCAGGCTGTTATGAGAGGGCTTTAACAATAAGGATGACAGGGGAGTGGAGGGAGTCATGCAGAGGGTGCAGGAGGAGGGATGGGGAGTGAGCTATGCTCTGGTGGAATTCCACTGTGAGGCTTCACTCAAGATTCTGGAGATAAAACTGTTATGAATGACCGGCTGAGAAGCCAAGTTTTTCTTTTTGTCATATTTGTGGAGGATGGTGTTATATTTCTCTCTTGTGTCTCCCCTGATGATGAGATTATTACACGAAAGTGCACTTGGCAACTTTTCGTGTTTCATTTCCCTCGTGGACTCATAGGAATATATATATATATATATATATATATATATATATATATATATATATATATATATATATATATATATATATATATATATATATATACGTAACAGGAGGCTCATTATACTGCCCCATGAGCCAAACACATTAAATGAAATAAACGTTATGAATGCGTCTGTATGAATATAATAATATATTTTGAATTCACCAACAGTCGAAGCTCAGCGTACATACATACACACACACACATATATATATTTCCAAAATTTCCAATAGTGATTTACTAGCATTATCTGCGTGACATTAGGCAAGGCGAGGCCAGCATAGCAGATTGAGGTCATCATAGCAGAGCAAAGCCAACATAGCAGAGCCAGGCCAACACGGCAGGGCTAGGCTAACATAACGAGCGTACTAAATTTACACACTTGATCATACATCAGAAATCTGAATTTTCCATTTTCACTATATGTTGGGCAGCCACCAGGGCCTATCACCCGAGCCAGTCTCTCTACCGTGACTGGCTGGAGCTACCAAACAGACAGTCATCCCAGCACCACTGTGTAAAGAACCCACTCCCACAGTCACCACTTACCACTGAGTAACTGGAAAAAACAATAACTCCAGACGGTTAGGCTGAGTCTTAACTGGTCGTACACTCTACTAAAGGAAAATTACACAAAAAATGTAATTTTGATTTCAGAACGGAAAGCATCAGGACAGCATCATATATATATATATACATATATATATATATATATATATATATATATATATATATATATATATATATATATATATATATATATATATATATATATATATTTCTTTTTATACATATTTGCCATGTCCCGAGTTTGCGAGGTAGCATTAAGAACAGAGGACTGAACCTAAGAGGGAAAATCCTCACTTGGCCCACTTCTCTGTTCCTTTGGAAAAAGTAAAAACCGGAGGGGAGGATTTCCAGGCCCCCGCTCCATATATATATATATATATATATATATATATATATATATAATTTTTTCTCCCTAGTTTTCTGGGCTCTTTGTTCCCCTCTGAATAATTCACTGTTACTCTAGTGTTGTCCATGGAAAGTTCAGGCAGATGTAAGGTGGAAAACAACGCTGGAAATACGATTTAGAGAACCAGTAAACAATTTATTTCTAAATACAAAATCGTCCCCTCCTGCTCCCCACTCCCCTCCATCCCTCCCATAGAAATATGGGTCCTACATAAAAATTTGTTTTGGGTAATTGTGGCTGTGGGTCATTACTGCTAATGAGGCCTAATTAATGAGTTGTGATAATACTAGAAATACTGCTATCATTTTTTTTTTATGTGTACATGACCCTAATTAGCCATCAAATTCACGGGAGTGGAAAACTTTTTCGGTTTTTGCAAATGGCGGTCGGGTCAACGAGGGCCTATCGTTGATCATGTCAGTCGGGTCATCGAGGGTCTATCGTTGATCATGGCGGTCGGGTCATCGTTTCCCTGTCGTTGATCACGTCGGTCAGTCAACGTGGACTTAACTGTATAAGGAAGAGTACAACACTCATTCATTACAGTTCACTGGCCAAACCCCATTTAGATTACGCAGTTCAATTCTGGTCATCAAATTTGATCTACGACAACGAGAAACTAAAACGAATTCATGGCAGACCAACAAAACTAATTCCGTTACTCAGAATCCGAGATAAGCTTCATTAAGAAACACTTTAGATTTCTAAAGTTATTTCCGTTCTAAATGCGCAGACTCTAAGGAGACTCTAAGTTTTTCGAATATCAATCAAGTTCGACAGCATAACGTTAGAATAATTCTTTACATTGGACAGAGAATTATCGACCAGAAAAAATGGTATGAAATCATGAGGAAGGAGACGCATCAACAACATGGGCAAATGTTTTCCATGTGTTGAGATGTTTCTGGTAAGCGAACTGTCACTACTTTCATGACAGAGTTAAACAAATACTTGTGAATACGTCTGGTTCAAGAGAGACAAATATACATCTAGATTTGCTGCCTTAAATAAACATTTTTTGTTGTTTCATAGCCTCTATTCCAGAGAACTTCACCGCATTCAGAGCGGGCAAACGTATCGTACACTCTTTCCTACAAAATCTCCGTGGCAGTATACTCTATCTATACCATATAGCGTTTCAGTTATTTTTCCCCTCCCGGCTGTTGAGCCGGAGGGAGTGGTGAGAGAGGAGGTACCTTCTGTTTTACAACCTTGTCTCTACCACATAATGAGACTGTCACCTTAGGACATTACTACCGTCCCCCAGCACACAGACCTGGCACGAACCATCACATCTCCTGGTAAATCCACCATCCCACGTACTCCCTTGTACAGCCAGAAGGCAACCAGAAGTGTACTGGCCACCTGACGTTGGCTGCCACAACCAGGGCACACGACTGACGTCAGCTTTGATGATAAAAAGAATAAAACAACCAACGAATTCCAGAACATAAAAACAACAGGGGTCCACGTCACACAATACGGTCGGTCCCCCTCGTCAAATAAATTGTTCAAGTGATCTTCATAAGTTTTACAAATAAAAAAGTTTGGAAACTGTGAGTCAAATGAAACTATGAATCTGAAAACCCGAAACAAATGAAAATACCTGTCCAGATTTTGTTATTTATTCTCATGAAGATATTTTCCTGCTGGGAGGGTGGGTGGCACTGATGCCGTATGTAGGTCTCTTAATTTGTTGCTGTGAACGTGGATCTGTCCTTCATTTATCATGATGCTGTTATATTTTAGTCTATTAATTGCTATTTCTATTATCAATAAATACTGTCTGTATTTACAATGACCTAAGTTTCAATGTGGAATTTTTTTCTCTCTACGTATATGACTCCAGCACCAGCTGTACTCTCAGGTCTTTCTACACGTCATTACACAGTTAGGTATCCATATCTCTCACCATTGATTCATATCCTGACTATCTTGCACGATAATTCCCTATATATTCTACTGTTACATTGAAGTTAATCAATCATTTTTGTACTCCTTGTGATCTGTTAATTTTCTAAACCTTGGTTAGTTCTGTGTTCAAATCACTGTGACGAAGTAAAGTCTTTAGTGGAGGAGTACCAAGTTGATGTGGTTTTAGGCAGAGTCCCTTAGAGGCGGGTATGTACTAGGAGAGGTGATGTACAGTCTGTGGGAGGAGGAGAGTGTCTACTTGGTGAGGTGTGGTAGAGTCCCTCGGTCAATGAGGCCTGTATGCGTGTCCTTACAGTCACGTGCATCTGTATCCATGTGTCCGAGGACATTAGGGTGACTGACCCGGCAGCTAGGTAGGCCAGAACACAGTGTGAGGAAGCTCTCTGTTCTCCCTCATTCTCCCTCCACTCCCTCACTATACTACAGACTTCCCAAGTGCCTTTACCAAGTGGATCCTCCTCTCCCACTTGGCATTTCAGCTTTCAGTGGAACGACACTAGTGGCTTGAGGATGGTAAGCTAGAGCCGCTGAGCCAGCCGGGTCGTCTCACAAGAATAAAGATGCGACGCACAGCGGAGGATGAGATGCTTCTATCTCGCTATGATTTCAAAGGTTTTCAGGGAGCAACTCCTCACTTGGAATGTACTGGACACGACAAGAAATACGATGCAGGAAGGAAAACTTAATTTGGTATTTCCTTCTGTTGTGGCAGCGTTAAATGGGAAGGATGAACGCCAGGCTGCGTACACAAATATAATTCCGCTGAAATAAAAGATTTTTCAATCCTTTTTTTCAATCCTTTCCTCGTGAAGTTTGAGCGTTTTAAACGGTATGTTATATGCATTCCGACATCATCAGAAGTTGATGTCAAACAGTACATACTGGTGATATCATTCATCACGAGCTGTGGACATCATACAACAGGGGGCTGATGACATCATACACCACGACGTACACTTGCATCCAAGAACGATTGTCTCACTAGAGGTCTTCTGTCTTCGAGGGAGGTTGATTGATGTACGCATCATCTTAGCTCTCCCTGCGACACTGTTGTACATATCATCCTAATTCTCCCACTGGGAATGATGTTCATATAATCCCGAGTCTCTCTGTAACTCCTATGGGGTAAAGTGTTAAATGCTTTCTGGCGAACGAGCTACGGGCAATGCAGCCAGCCTTCACTTTCGTCTAAGAGAGAGCTCACTCTCTCGTGGAAGTATATGAGGGTCATCAAACATGGGACCTCATTTCCCTATCACCATGATGTCGTCACTCACTGAAGTAGCCTCTCTTCTTCAAGAAGACATCCGGCTGTTCACTGATCATCTCCTCGAACGCCCTGCAACACCAAGATCGTCAGAGAGACTGTTCATAGCTCAGCCCATCCTCTGTCTTCCCTGATGGTTACAGGTATGACGTGTGTCCTCTGACACTCCAGCCGAACTTTTCCTCTTTCCAGCGAGAACCTGAGCAATGTTTCCAGGGGCCGTCAGGTGGGTGTGCACACAGCTCCAAAACATATATGAAGATACTTCATCAGGGAACATGAGCTTTATATGGGTCAAAACCCTTTAGTAGTACACTTATGTCCTCTTCAAATATTTCAGACCTCGTACCCATTCCACTTCACTGGTGTTGGTGGTATGATAGCATCCTTCACTGTCAACACTCTCCTGCACTCAAGCTATTGATTTCTTCAAATATCTGTACATCCGTGTGTGTGTGTGTGTGTGTGTGTGTGTGTGTGTGTGTGTGTGTGTGTGTGTGTGTGTGTGAATGATTGCCTGACACATTCTCTCTCTCTCTCTCTCTCTCTCTCTCTCTCTCTCTCTCTCTCTCTCTCTCTCTCTCTCTCTCTCTCTCTCCCTCCCTCCCTCCCTCCGTCAGTAGTTCTGGGCAGATCAATAAAGCCACGCCGGTCTCCTTACTTTTCTTGCTGGCTCACAATTCAAGACGCTCCGTCCTAGGTCGTGTTTTTCTTTGGAAAAGTTGTACTATTATTTTGGTAAATTGTGAGTATGTGGTTGCTGGGGGGGACCACGGTTGTTGACGTGGCTGCTAAGGCGGCTGCCGGCGTACAGGAAGATCCTGTTGTGAGTGTGAGCAACAGACAGAGCTGGGAAGGCTGTCGTGGGAGGTTGAGGGAGGAGTCTGTCTTCCTGGCCAAACAGACAAATAGTACCAGACTGCCTCGTCCAGCTTGTTGCCCATGATGTCACGCTCGTTGTGGGCAACAGACGGGTGCTTGAGGCAACAAACAAACTCTCAACAGACTGTTTCTCTTTCACACACACACACACACACACACCTCTCGTACCCTTTCACACACACACACACACACACACACACACACACACACACACACACACACACACACACACACCTCTCGTCCCCTTTCACACAACTCAGACTTTTAGATCTTTAAGTTCCACTTTTCCTCTTTTTTTATCTAATATTTTTCCACTTGAATCATGGTTATCGTTCACCCCCTTATTTAACAGGATTCCACATTAGATGGTCTTCTCTTGTTCCTGTTTCTCTTTCCTTCAGTTACCATCAAACTTCCTCTCTTTCCTGATCTAACTAGACTATTTCTCCCCCCAGTACAATGACTTGCAACCTTCCTTCACCCGATTCATCTAGGCTTTACTTTACTCCCTCATTCAACCACATGTAAACATACCTTACCTTTATCTTCACTAAACATCTCTCCTTGACCATGTGCCTTCCCTCACATATTAATTCTTTTTCTTATATAATGGACTGTTACTTTTCTTATCCCATTTAACTAGTCTTCATCCTATTGAACCAAATTACTTTTATTCACCTATTTTACCTCCATCATCCCCAACTTAATCTAGAGCCATTACTCATCCTCTATTTCACCACCCAATATCTCATCCAATCAAACCAAAAGCTAATTTTCCTCTCCATTACACCACCTTATATCTCCCCTATTTCACCCTCTTATAAATCTTTCCCATCCCCAATTTAATCGACAGCCAACTTTCCTCCCCAATTCCACCTCCATTTTCTTTCCTCATTTAATCATAAGAGGAACACCTCCTCCTCTCCCCTACCCACTCACCCTCCCCACAGCTGCTCCCAGGTCTCAGAAGGCCTTACCTTAATCTCCCCTTACGCTAGTTACCCTTTAGTAATTATTCAAAGCCTTTTTAAAAAACCTTTCCTCCTTTCTGGACGTCAAAAGCGGAATTCAATATTTTTCTCCCGTTCCATTTTTTTTCTTCTTTTCCTTCCTTCTTCGTGTCTCACTCGCCAGCCTCGGCGTCACTTGGAAATTCTCATCATCTGGTACCTTACGTATCGATATTTTTGTGTTTACTCGGGGAGAGAGAGAGAGAGAGAGAGAGAGAGAGAGAGAGAGAGAGAGAGAGAGAGAGAGAGAGAGAGAGAGAGAGAGAGAGAGCTATACCTGGGAGACATGTTGGTATGATTAATGGATCTAGGAGAGTGGGGAAAACTGACGAGTTTTAAAGGAATCGCGAGAGAGGGGGAAAGTGTGTGATTACTACTTGTGTGTTACGGGAAGAGAGTTTTACACTCGTGTTGCCTCACGCGTGTACACACACACACACACACACACACACACACACACACACACCGCCCTAAACCAGGTACCCGATTCTTGACGAGGCTAGAAGGGAGGATGAACACCTGGGATGAGTGTAGGTCAAATACAATGGCCACGATTCGAAGCCATGCTGGGCCCGTGCCGAGTCATGGTCAGTAACGTAATACATTACACCAGGAAGGCCCATATGATGCTGTACAGGGAAGGATATATATGTATATATATATATATATATATATATATATATATATATATATATATATATATATATATATATATATATATATGGGACCCCATCTCTTCAAACTTCTCTACAATCAGACATTTGCTGTTTGCATTCCATTTCATAATTCAGTATATTCCACTGGTTCAAGACTCTTCTACAGTGAAAGTATTTCATTACATTTTCTCTAACACGTTTCTTGCTTAATTTCACGGTATGATCTCTGGTCTTTCCATCCTTGACGCTTCATAAGAACTGTTATCTTCATCAACCTGGTTCAGATAATTAAAGATTGTGATCAGGTTACCCCTTAACCCTCCCTCCTCCATTGTGGGCATATTTAAAGCCTCAAGCTTTTCCCTGCAATTCAGGTTCCTTAATTCTGGTAAAGTCTTTGTTGTCTTCCTCCAGTGTCTTTACTTTTCAGTTCATTATGCCTTTTGAAATATCTGTTCTAGAATCTGCCATAACACAGTTCCTCTCCTTTGCTAGTATCTGCCATAACACAGTTCCTCTCCTTTGCTAGTATCTGCCATAACTCAGTTCCTCTCCTTTGCTAGTATCTGCCATAACACAGTTCCTCTCCTTTGCTAGAATCTGCCATAACACAGTTCCTCTCCTTTGCTATTCTCTGTCATGGGACTTTGGTAACAGGTTTGGGGCAGTGTCTACTCCTAAGTTCGTCTCACATACATATTCCTGCAGCTCATATCCTACTGGATGATATTCACATTTGAGGCCTTCCACTGCAGCCCACCCATTCTCATTACCTTATATTTACTCGGTTAAGTTTCGTAAACCATTTATCAAAGCAACTTTCGAGCCTGTCTAAGTCCCCTTTAATAATCTCTTTTCGTCAAAATCAGATTTTTGAATTAGCTTCTTGTACTGAATCATGGATTACTGAAGCGTACCTTTACCAAAAAATCTGATGGATTAAATACTGTTACAGTGTTTCTAGTGATTATCGTAACCCTGAGATACATTTTCCAATTTATCTCCAGTGAAGGAGATCCTGATGCTTTTATTTTTGTGTTTTTCACAGAATTCTGTACCCTTGTACCTTCAGAATGGAATCCCCTGAGATAATTGCATTAGATTCGCCTGCAGACTGATCTCCCAATACATGGAAGTGATTAAAGATCTTAACACTGTTAATGGTTCTGGCGAATCCTATCCTAAAACCTATTCCTGACTAAAAACACAATTTTGCTTTTTCTCAATACTTTCCTAAAGCATTGTGAGAGAGAGAGAGAGAGAGAGAGAGAGAGAGAGAGAGAGAGAGAGAGAGAGAGAGAGAGAGAGAGAGAGAGAGAGAGAGAGAGAGAGAGAGAGAGAGAGAGGGGGGGGGAGCAAGGTCATCTAGCCCCACAAGAGCCTCTATATTTACACCTTCATAAGTCGGCTAAATAATTTTTATACGTGGAAAACAAATTTGATTTTTGATATAGCCAGTCCCGGAGCTCGACTTAATTGCATCTTCAAATTTTGCGTTCCTCAGTTAATTAAATGTATGGAATTTAAATTTCTGGTAAAGTCCAGAAAAATTCCAAATTTTTCATTCTCTATTTCTAGTAATGATTTGCTTTAAGATATTACATTATTTTTTCCTTTTACCCTTTTTTTCGAGTAGTGGACATGTAATGGTACTTGAAATATATTAAAATCTGAGGGAAATGTTTATATTGCAAAATTTTCCGTCAACAGACATATTTCATGGAATTTGTGACTTGAATTTCCACTAATTCTTTTTTCACAGTTTATCATTAAAGTTTAATGTGGAAAGATTCCATCTATATTTTCAATCTGTGACGTATTGCACGACACATGAATTCTTGGTTCACTTCACGAAAAAAAAAATAAAATCATAATCATCGTAAACATTTATGCTGGTGACCACATCCTTAATCCTGAAACTATTGCATGTTTATAAACCTATAAGAGTTCTTTACCAGAGAGTCAAACTTGCACAAGTTTGATTTCATTATGATCTTTATATCATTATTTTACCCGTGAAGAACCGGATATGGTCCTCAAGCTGCATAAAACTCATGGAATTATTATACTGTTATATTGAAACTTTTATGTTTGCTTTCACTGACGCGTTTCAGTTGTACATTTCCACAATGATCCTCTCGGTTTACGTTCTGGGAGGTTCCAAATATAGGCACAAAATGCGTTCCTTTCGAGTTCTGTCTCATATACAAGACATCTGAGGCATCTTATTTTCCCCCTTACCCAACACCCGAGAGTGGATGAACAGCTGGACTGACTGTGGACCAACTGTCGCAACCAGGAATCGAACCTATACACTCGACCCTGGGAGGCTCCCATGACCCCTGCGTATGGCAGATAGAGTCACCCCTCTACCATCCATCCGCCCCCCCCCCCCACCCTTGACATACAACACAGGGAAAGTCGTACCCACAACCACTCACTCCTTGTACATACAACTCGTATCTCACGACCCGGCACACCTCAGGACCCTCTTCATCAGCCACAACATTGGGAGTCAACAAACAATTACCCGGCCAAATGGTTTGCCTCGCACGACTCGCGTTGACCAGGGGAGGGAGGAAGGGAGGCTGTGACCTGACCAGATGCTGGGGTAGGGAGGGAGGGAGGCTGTGACCTGACTAGATGCTGGGGGAGGGAGGGAGGGAGGCTGTGACCTGACCAGATGCTGGGGGAGGGAGGAAGGGAGGCTGTGACCTGACCAGATGCTGGGGTAGGGAGGGAGGGAGGCTGTGACCTGACCTAGATGCTGGGGGAGGGAGGGAGGGAGGCTGTGACCTGACCTCAGCTGCTGGGGGAGGGAGGGAGGGAGGCTGTGACCTGACCAGCTGCTGGGGGAGGGAGGGAGGGAGGCTGTGACCTGACCAGATGCTGGGGGAGGGAGGAGGGAGGCTGTGACCTGACCAGATGCTGGGGGAGGGAGGGAGGGAGGCTGTGACCTGACCAGATGCTGGGGGAGGGAGAGAGGGAGGCTGTGACCTGACCAGATGCTGGGGTAGGGAGGGAGGGAGGCTGTGACCTGACCAGATGCTGGGGGAGGGAGGAGGGAGGCTGTGACCTGACCAGATGCTGGGGTAGGGAGGGAGGGAGGCTGTGACCTGACCAGATGCTGGGGGAGGGAGGAAGGGAGGCTGTGACCTGACCAGATGCTGGGGTAGGGAGGGAGGGAGGCTGTGACCTGACCAGATGCTGGGGGAGGGAGGGAGGCTGTGACCTGACGAGCTGCTGGGGGAGGGAGGGAGGGAGGCTGTGACCTGACCAGATGCTGGGGGAGGGAGGGAGGGAGGCTGTGACCTGACCAGATGCTGGGGGAGGGAGGAAGGGAGGCTGTGACCTGACCAGATGCTGGGGTAGGGAGGGAGGGAGGCTGTGACCTGACCAGATGCTGGGGGAGGGAGGAAGGGAGGCTGTGACCTGACCAGATGCTGGGGTAGGGAGGGAGGGAGGCTGTGACCTGACCAGATGCTGGGGGAGGGAGGGAGGCTGTGACCTGACGAGCTGCTGGGGGAGGGAGGGAGGGAGGCTGTGACCTGACCAGATGCTGGGGGAGGGAGGAAGGGAGGCTGTGACCTGACCAGATGCTGGGGTAGGGAGGGAGGGAGGCTGTGACCTGACCAGATGCTGGGGGAGGGAGAGAGGGAGGCTGTGACCTGACCAGATGCTGTGGTATGAGTTAATAGTCTCCTTTGCTCACGACGGTACGATCCTTGAGCTCGACAGTACAATCCTTGAGCACGACGGTGCGATCCTTATGCACGACGGTACGATCCTTGAGCACGACGGTACGATCCTTTACCCACGACGGTACGATCCATGAGCACGACGGTACGACCCTTGAGCACGACGGTACGACCCATGAGGACTTCGGTACAACTTTTGGGTTACAATTGTCATTACAATTCAGGTAAAAAAACAATCTTTAATTTTTGATACAAATATTTTTCTGCAATTTCAAAAACCACAGCAGAATAACGAGAGGGACATGCAACAGCTGCGTGTCCGATTGCATTTTTGCGCTGGTTAAGTGGTCGTGGCAGCGGTGGTGGTAAAGCTAAGCTTAGCTTCAGCTAAAGCTAAGTTGTGTGTGTGTGTGTGTGTGTGTGTGTGTGTGTGTGTGTGTGTGTGTGTGTGTTTTATAAAATCTTCGAATGTGTTGCACACCCCTGACTGTGTAATCTCGACTTCCTGTTTGAAATTCTATGCCCTCGTCTCGTTTGGCAGAATGAAAACAGAAGAATAAAAGAAAAAGAAAATGAACCCACAAGGGAGGGGGGACTCAAGCACTAACTGTGAAAAAAATTAACGTGAGAGAAAATGAAATTAAAAACGTTAACGGAAAACAGATTAAGTAAACGAAAGCCATCTCTCGCTAGCATCCAGAACTGAACGGTAGAGTCTCAGACTGTGGCGGATCCTCTCTTCATTAAAATCAAATTTTCGTCTTTTTAAAAATCGTTTTTATCATACTAAGACTGTGACTTTTAACGGTCGTGGCAGAACAGGTGTTCAACAGGGGAGTCAGACCATTAAGCCAACAGGAGAAGGAGGCCACTGAGCCAACAGGAGAGACAAGCCAAACCAGGTACCAGCACACAACAGAACCCTAACAAACAAAAGGGTCACTCACCCATTCCAACTCCCTGGTGAACCAACACCAGCAGAATCGATGGTTTGTGTGGTTAATTACAGCTTCCCCCTAACGACCAATTACCAGAAGAGAACCACAGGCATGAGCGAGGGAGATGGACTGTCGCTATTGGCAGTTGCGAGTTTTATGTTTGTTTAAATTGCGTGTACGTGTGTACGTGAAGGGTGATGGACATGGCCGTCCGACACAGCAGCAACATGTAAAATTGAAACGCCAGACAACACAATGTGAAACATGACCAGGAATGAGGGATGGTGGGGGTGGGGGGTGGGGTGGAGTGGGGGGGGGGACGTGCTTTTGAGAATTACCGGAGCACGTGTTGGGAGCAATGGGGGAGGGTAGGGGAGAACGTGTTAGGAATAATGAGGAGACATTGTTGTTAGGAAGGTGTTAGAATGGTGGATCGTGTTAGAGGGAATGGGGGGAGGAGGGACGTGCTAGTTACCACGTGGAACGTGCGGGACAACAGCAGAGGAACGTATTGAGTAAAATAAAAGAGCATTTTGGCTGGAGTGGAAGTTCATGTTAGGAGATAAATGAAGAGACAGGAGCAAAAGGCTAACTAGCGGGTAACGTGAATGAATGTATAAATCTACATGCAAAGGAATACACATGAAGACATACATCCCGTGTTTGAATCACAGCAGCACACATGCCAGGCTCTGGAAGAGGCGCCGGTAACATGGGAGATCCACAGACGTGGCACTGCGGAAACAGGAGGCAGAGGCCTTACATGAAGAGAATTTTGACTCAAAAAAAACAAAACTACATCAAAGAAAAAAAAAATAAATATAAAAGATGAAAGCTACAGGAAGGTAACATTCAGGGAAACTTGAGTCTTGTTTCTCGACATTTCCAGACAAAAGTGGTCAACACGAGTCAGTTTTTTTGCGAAAGAAAACGAATTTGGTGGGGGAAAAGACATAAGGCTTTACGACGGGAGATTTTCTTCTTTAAACTTAACCTAATCGACCACTACAGACAGTGCAGAACCACTGACGGGTGTTGAGAAGGTCGTCTCAGAACGTTTAAAGGAAAACGAAGATCCTAGCGAACATAAAACAACCCCTAAATCGACCATGACCCCAGATTAGTGAGCTCCAGCCCTCTGTATCCAACCCTTACCAACCCCACGTAAAGTACTGTGAAATAATGACTACATCTTCGTCACTTCGGACAACACTACACTAACCAAATATACTCTAACAATAGGAAGAAAATGTGAGACGATTAAACCATAGATTAATTTGCCTCATTCCCAGCAAACTTGGATGTCTTTGAGTACCGATATAAACCAAGTTCGACGTATCCATTTGCTCGACTTTAAATCCAGTTCAAACCAGCGACGTGGCGGAGCTGTTGCTCATGCGCCGCTGTGATATCTGTTCTAATAATAGTTTTTCTGTAGATGTTGATGTTTAAGTAAAATATACTAAATATCACATATTATCTTTACCATGCTGAGGTACTTCGTAATGACTTAAGTAACAACATCACAGTATGGTCTTGTTTGATAATGTCAAATATCTAAATATATCAAATACAATTAATTTGTGAATTTTTTTCTCTAAAGTTTGTTTAGCTCGTGTGTTCTTCTCACAGCAATACATGAAGTTTAATTCAACGAGTTCATGAATTTGAGTATCTAGCTTTAGCTGAGAGAGAGAGAGAGAGAGAGAGAGAGAGAGAGAGAGAGAGAGAGAGAGAGAGAGAGAGAGAGAGAGAGAGAGAGAGAGAGAGAGAGAGAGTCCTGGTGTACGGGAATGCTACTGTTAAAACATCATCACCAGTGGTAGTGTACCACTGGTCTGTTAGGTGTAGGTTAACGCCAGTAGATCATGTGTTATACCCCGACGGTTCACTGTATGAAGCCCACACAAGGTAGCGTTCTGAGCAACCCACATCTGTGCGCTCAGAAAAAAGAAAATATCTCAAAACTGGTTATGTTGAAAACTTAAAAGTTGCACGGCACAAGCGAGAGCATCTTGGAGGGAATGTAACCCTATTTTTCTTCAGTATGGCGAGGGAAAATATCGAGTGATAAGACTACCTTGGTTTTCGGAATTCGTTCTAAAAGCATACTTATAAAAAAAAACTACTTCGTAAAAAATAGGGATTCATAATAATCTTCTTAAGTGTCACCTTCCAGGTAAGCACACTGCTCGTCAGTTTCGTTGCTTCATTAAATTCCTCCAAGCTACCAAGACTTGGGAAAGTTTCCCATTTTCCACCTCCCGCATAGTGAAGCATCTTTTCAAACTGTATCTTCCCTTTTTCTTCTGGGGATCTACCCACCTCCCAGGTTCCTTGGTAGTATAGTTACAAAAAAAAAATGTTTTAGGTATTCTATCCCTTACATTTTTTCCACACCGTCTCAAGTACCTTCCATCAGAAACTGAAAACATGGGTTCGTGCTACAGTTCATACCATACATCACCACTCGGTCTGGTCACGTCACACATCAAACTAACAACTTCTTTGTCTCCGATGTTTCACGATGACCATTCCACCTGGAGATCTACGAACCATGATTCAAACTTCGACAGATTTGGCGCAAGTTCCGAATGATCCCTAAAATAGTTTCTTAAACGAAAACAGATTTTCCTTTTTACTAGAATGATTGTTATTTCATTTCACTGCAACGACCAAGGGAGAATTAAATCAGGTCTTGAGGCAACGTCGCCCATCATGTCTTCGTTACAAAGTTCATGGCCGACAATTCGAATACCTGTTCTAATGTTTCCTCGCATTGATCAAACTACCATGAGGTGCACCTTCTTGGCCACCCTGCACGGTCGTTGAAGAATTCACAGCTAACCAGTCACATCAAGACGTGCGTGATGTGGAATG
Source organism: Panulirus ornatus (assembly GCF_036320965.1). Lineage (NCBI taxonomy): Eukaryota > Metazoa > Arthropoda > Malacostraca > Decapoda > Palinuridae > Panulirus > Panulirus ornatus. The sequence continues at coordinate 25,405,486 of NC_092238.1, forward strand.
CTTGACTATAACTGGAGAGACGTTAGGAGGCTGGTCTTGCCTCCTCCCTCACCAGGGGAGGCGGGGAATCAGCCGGCTACGTCAACCCCGCACCCGCCTCCACCAATCATAATCCAGAACACCGCTCAGTAGCCTCGGTGAGTACCGGGTACGTATCTGGGGTGTGTATAATCCACCTGACACACTAGTGAAGCTCACAGTGATCGTTAGTGGGCAGCTGTGCGTGACCTGATGCGCTCCGGCCGGTGCTCTAAGAGGAGGGTAAGGGAGGCAATGGCTGTCGAATTCTGTAACCTGTAGAGATCCGGGTGGGGGAATTTGGCTTAATGAGATTCTGGCGGTTGACAGCCATTAAATCCATGACCGAGGATGTCGTGCGGTTGCTGATCTTCTCTCTCTCTCTCTCTCTCTCTCTCTCTCTCTCTCTCTCTCTCTCTCTCTCTCTCTCTCTCTCTCTCTCTCTCGGGAGAGAGGCTGAACCCCCCGATGATGGAGCCACGTTGAGATCGGAGTTTGCGTGGCCTCCAGCGGCCTTCCTTTCCTGAGGTCAAATACGGAAGAGAAGCAACGTGGAGTACTGGAGGCTGGAACCTGCCTCCGTGGTTATGGTCTGGGTAAACTGTGCGCTCCTGCCTGAGGGTAAACCTACTTGAAATTAAAATAGTTGTACAACTAGTCTGCACGCTTACACAGGCTGTGGCTGTGGTGGGGTAGAGGTCGTACACATTCACAGAGTTGGGTCCTAAGGACTACTAACCATGAGTAATTGGGGGACAAAAGTCATGCTACGTATAAGTACCCATCTCCACACACGAAGTCTAAAAGCAACGGCTGCTGCTTGTGTCCAGAGGGAGAAGCGCTTTCTGGACAGTCCGAAAAGAGATTACAGTTGAGGGTTTGGAATTAGTAAGAGGAGCATCGGGGAATAAAGGAATATTAGAGTTATCCAAGCTGGAGTAAGAAGCGAAACCAAGACTTCGCAAGCAATATGGGTCGTCTTGCCTCCACGGCCTGTGAAGGGCTTGTGACTGAGAAGGACTTCAGTCGTGAGAGTTGGTCTCGCATGACAAAGAACAGGAAGACATCACACATCAGCGATGTCCCTCCTACCCTGGATGTGGGCTACAACACAAACCTCCTGTGACATCATTACCCACCTCCTACTGACATCACTACCCGGAAATAAAGACGTGAAACTCTGTCGCAATCAGATGAAGGCGCTGCGGGAGAGGCGCTACGGGGGAGGTACATGGTAAAGAGAAATAGGGAAGAGTAGATGGTGAAACAATGTGGCAGGCGGGATAAAAAGGGGACTGGGTAGGGTCAGCTGGAACGTTAAGTGGGAAAGAGAAAGTTAATGATCTGTCTGAGGGAGACGGAGGGAGAGAGGGAGGGTAAAGAGGCCCCTTGTTAATGTTGATACTTGGCCTCAGCCACCAGGGGAGGAGAGGGCCTGAGGGTCTGGTGGGGAAGGAGGGAAGGGAAGGGAAGGGAAGGGGAGGTTGAGACCTTGGTTACGACATACGAACGTACAGGATATAAAAGAAAAACAGGAAGGCAGGTCAATATGTAAACTGAGAGAGAGAGAGAGAGAGAGAGAGAGAGAGAGAGAGAGAGAGAGAGAGAGAGAGAGAGAGAGAGAGAGAGAGAGAGAGAGAGAGAGAGAGAGAGAGAGAGAGAGAGTTACGCACTAGCCCTGCCTAAAGGCAGAATTTCGTTATAGACAACGAAAGGTCAAGAGATGGGGCCCTATAACACTTTCTCTCCATACCGTACTAGTAGATGATCAAGGGTAGAGTATTTCACATAGATTCACAAGCACGCAGACAGATAGACGGACAGACAGAAATGCAGCCCCACCCAGCCCGCACACACACACACACACACACACACACACACACACACACACACACACACACACACACACACACACACCCTTACAAAACCTCTGAAAACGGAGGAAACACTAGATAATGGCCGGCCAGCACGCACGGCTACACTTAAAAGCAGCACTTAACGAAGAAAAGCACGACCAGGAAGTCTAAAAGGGAACGAGGCATTAAAAATGCATGCAAACATCAGAGGAAAGTAGGCCACCAGCGTCGGAGGAGGGAAGAGGCACGTGGGGGAAGAAAGAAGAGTTCAGAGGGAAAAAGGTTTGTACAGAAGAGACAAGAAGAGAGCATCACACACACACACACACACACACACACACACACACACACACACACGCTCTCTCTCTCTCTCTCTCTCTCTCTCTCTCTCCCTCTCTCTCTCTCCAGCAGCGTTGGCTACACAGGGCAACACCGGGCGGGTAGGTGCGTGGGTGAGGAGGTGAACGCCAGAAAGGACGGGAAAGCAGGGAAAACATCGCCTCTAACTGACCGAGTCATGAGTGAGCTCCTGGACACACAAGCCAGGAAGGTATTGATGATCTTATGAAGTCGTGGTCATGAGAAATGAAAGGAGGAGGAGGAGGAGGAGGAGGAGGAGGAGGAGGAGGAGGAGGAGGAGGAGGAGGAGGAGGAGGAGGAGGAGGAAGAGAAGAAGGAAGAGGAGTCTCTTCCTAAATAACAGAACGAGTCTGTCAGATTTCGTCAACGTGGCCAATGACCAGTTCTTACACGAACCCACGCAAGTCTCAGGCTGCACACACATACCGTCTTTCAGATCAACGGAAAAAAAATCATATTGTCATCAGACACTTTACACTTCCTAGGGACCAGCATCACACTATCTTGCTTTTTAGCTGAGGTGACTAATAATAATAATCTTTCAGTGAAGACATTCACACTATTGCTACCTCCTACTGTACGTAACCTCTGATGTTTGCCAGAAACAGATGCATGAATGACGAGAAGAGAGCCTTTTAGTCCTTCGTGTGTAAAGAAAATGTCAGAGGTCACAACGAAGACGAATTCAGGATCAAGAAAATGTCACAACATATGGTGTGGGATGGGCCGTCCAGCCAGCCAGCTAGGCCCAGGTTCCAGGAGGTGAGAAGATAACCTGATCCTTCCTTCATCTCCTCTGATGCCTTTTTTTTTTCTTTGTCCTTTCATTGTCATTTTGTTCTTTCCGTTTTCATAATTCATTTGTCAGTGTTTGTGTACTCCATTTTCTTTATTATTTTCATCAAGGCTTTCTTCTCCAGCTTTTCATTTTTCTTCATTTCTTATTCATTTTCTATTTCCTCTTCCTCTTCTTCTTCTTCTTCCATTTTTCTCTTACATTTTCGGCTCACTTTCCCTCTTTTTGTTTCAATTCACTGACCTCATCTTTCTCTTTCACTTTTTCCCCTCTCTTCATCCTTTTCATTCACAGACTCAGTTCGGATTTTCGAGGCATAGTAAATTCAAGTTGAATCATCTCTTTGATATCTTTACAATTTCATCTTCCATCGATGAAGCCTTAATCTTGGTGCAATGTTAGGGATAAGATATTGATCTCTATGAAAAAGAATGAGTCAAAAATTAATATTTACGATACATTTCACAGAAAGACAGAGCTAGATATATGTGCTATAGAAATCAAACACACACACACACACACACACACACACACACACACACACTCTAGATAAATTGTGACTATTTACCATCACGACAAGCGTTCCCTCCCAACTTGCATCACGGCTGCAAAGCCCCGAGAAATATAAACACCAGAAGACCTCAATACGATTCAAGACTAGACACACAGGATTGGATCCTCCGCCTGATCCTGTATACACCAGCTAAAGTGCTCGGCGTCAAGAACCCACTCAAGTGCCAGTTTGTCAACAAGCACTTGATTCCAGATTTCTTTCCCTCGAGGGTTCTTACTTTACTTCACGATATATCAAGTTTATTTTTCTTGCCAAAAGAAAGAAAAAAAAAATGTTCCACTACAAGTTTTAATCTCTTCAGAAAAGTCTGCTCGAGTCGTTAATCCTGAAACACAGGAAAAGAATTTATGATATCTGGAGTGTATCTGGGGGTCGTATATGAGGTGTATCAGGGGTTATATCTGGTGATGAAATATGTGTATCTGGGGTTACCTTGCAGGTTCATCTGTTGTGTTTTGAGTTGTATCTCGAGGTATATATGAAGTGTATTTGAAGGTGACTGAGGCACATTTGGTATATAACCTTGGTGTATCTGGGGATGCGTGTGGGAATACATCTGGGGTGTATCTGGGGATGTGTCTGGGGGTTTCGTGGAGCAGGTGCCGCGTGGATGGTGGAGTGAGGAAAAGAAATAAGGAAGGTATGAAAGGATAAAAGGATGGAACGTCGATCAAATCTAACATCTATCTAGCTATCTATCTACCTCTCTCTCTCTCTCTCTCTCTCTCTCTCTCTCTCTCTATATATATATATATATATATATATATATATATATATATATATATATATATATATATAGAATAGAAAGAGAGGTGGTGACCTTCCGAACAACAACGGGTCACTCCCAGACTGATCCAGTAAACCTCTTATGAACTTCAAGATAATAAAAATGTCGGAAAGGAATTACGGGTACGGGGGAGGGACAGGAAGTCCCCAGAGATTCCAGGGGGACGCTGAGAGGAGGAGAGTGCGAGACGGAGGATAAGATAGAGCTGTGGTGGCCGGGGATGGGGCCGGGGCAAGTGTTGTAATGCGGGGTTATGTTCTCTGGGGTTATGATCCGGTGTCTTGTGGGGTTGCGTTAACATGGACGGGATTTATGGCTGTCTGGGGGGGGGGGGGGATACCCTGTGTTGTGTGGGGTTTCGTTCGATCTTACGCTGGCATCGGTTGCATTCTCCGTGGAGTGACGCTCTTACTTGGGTGAAAGGGTTGAGTGCGTTCTCACAGGAGAGATCATACATCATGCAAGAGCACCTTGTCTCGGAGGTGGATTCCCTCTGATGTCAAAGGGCGTTCTACGGAGGCTTGATCTCGTATCAGAGTGCGTCTTCTGGAGGAGGAAGGAGACCAACGGATGTGCCTCCCTGCGTGCTATTTGGAGAGGAACACAATTATGCAAGTGGCGTTCTCTGGTGAGGGCGATACTGATTCCTAAGGTGGGTCTTGTTCAGAGGGTAAGGAGGGGGATCAACACGTTCATCTCCAGTGACCAGACAAAGGCAAGGAGGAAGAGGAGGGACGTGAGGCCAGCTAACGCTTCCATGGCTCCTGATGGAGGAGGCCCCTGGCGAGAGGAGGAGGAGGAGGAACTACCACTACCATTACTACCACAGGCATCTGCAACGTTCTTCCGGTACCACATGTACCAGTACCACTACCACTGAGCACCACTATCACCAACCCTTTACCACAAACCATCACCACTATCACCATCTCTTTACCACAAACCATCACCACTATCTTAATCCCTTTACCACAAACCATCACCACCATCCCACCTCTGCCACTGCCACTACCATCACCACTATCCCACCTCTACCACTGCTACTACCATCACCACTATCCCACCTCTGCCACTGCCACTACCATCACCACTACTACCAGTACCAACAAGCACTGTCAACAACAACGACAACAACATCCCTACCATTACCAACACTTTTCTTCTACTTCCAACTGCCAACAATACCTCCGCTTCCAACACTTTCCCTTTACTCTAAAAACTCCCAGCCTTCTAACAACAGACCATAAGGTCAGAGCACCTATAAAACACCAGATTTTGGCTCTGGTTATTTACGTCCTCGTCGTCAAGACACAAATAGCCCTGGCAAGTTGCTAATGCTCAGATAATTCTCTGTCACGAGAAGGACGCCCGAGGTATATCTACCTGACCTTGTGGTGGCAACACTGCCAACTATTGTTGCTGTTGTTGTTGCTGGGCCAAATGTTGTTTTTCTTCATTGTTGGACGACGATGGTGATATTTTTTTTTTTCCTTTCTGTTCGGACGACGCCACACGAGGGACAGTGACTCATAAGGGCCCGTCAGTGTCTGGTAGAGTGGCAATACTGCTGTTGTAAGGTAATGAGGAAGTGAGCTCACAGGATAATGGTGATAAGGGATCATTGTGTATGGTGAGTGGATGACGTGTATGATCATAATGGATTATAGGGTATAAAGAACATGAAGTCATGGGCTATGGTGACGAGGTTATGGTTAGGTAAGAGGTTGGGGCAAGTGAAGTCACTGTGAGGCAAAAAGGTAAGGGGTAGTAAGGTAAGGGAAGGGGAAGAGGTCTTGAGACGAGAGGCTGGGGAGGGTGTGTGGACTATGCTAAGCAGTTAAGCGTGTTATGGCTCTCGCAATGATGGTGGCAACCATTTGGTCCTAGAAGTGACCTGATGCCTAAGAAAATTTCATCTCAAATGGAGAGTCACACGAGAACCAGAGGGAGAGATAGTCCAGGCCACAAGCCATGGTGGAGAGACATTTCAGTCACGAGGAGAGACAGCAGCCAGACCATGAACCATGAGAGACAAACACGACAATGTTCCTCTCAGTCTCTACCCCAACTTGTCCTCCAGAAACACTGGTAAAGTCGGCAATAAAACTTGTCGTGAAATATTGTCGTCAGTACCGGAGGGAGAGGGACGGTAAGTCCTGTGTATAGTGCCTCCCTGACCCTACTGTGGAGGTCTGTCCTCCAGTGTCAGGATGGTTCTGAAGTTCGTGTTGCCTCCCTCAGTCACTGGGACCCTCCCTGGCCCACTGAGACCCCTCATCAGTCACTGGGACCCTCCCTGGCCCACCGGGACCCTCCCTGACCCACTGGGACCCTCCCTGACCCACTGGGACCCTCCCTGACTCACTGGGACCCTCCCTGACCCATTGGGACCCTCTCTCAGCCACCGAGACCCCCCTCGACTCACTGGGACCCTTCGTCCTCCATTCTGGTAGGTCCCACAGCTCCAAATGTTGTCCTGCGCAGGTGTTTCATTTCTTTTATAGCAGCGGACACAGCATGGGAGAAAACATAATGGTGGTCATCTTGGATGAAAAGGGAAAAAAAAGAGAAAAAAAAGTTAATGAGATCATTCTGAGGTCCTCAGACCCGTGAAGGTAGAAAGGATGTAGGGAGAGGGAAAGAAAAAAGAAGGAAGGAAATTCCTTAGCTTCGCTGTCTCAAGAGTATCATAACGGCTAGTCTTCGTGTGGCTGCTTTCCACACAGAAACTATGGGAATCAGCAACCAGATGCTGGGCCTTAGTAGCTAGTAAACATGAAGACAGCTGACGAGAGCAGTCAACCTACACAGGTGTAAACAAAAGGAACACAGTGGAATGCAAATTGCAAGATATACGAAACTAATAATTAATAAAGATGAATTCAGGTTGGTTTAGCTTAAACAGCTGCTTAGGTTGTGACTCTTCAAACCAATGATAATATGAACTCATCTAGATCAACTCTTGACCTTAAACAAACTCACACAGTTTAGTGTCACCAAGCAATAAGACCGCACAGTTTAGTGTCACCCAGCAACAAGATCAAACAGCTTAGTGTCACCCAGCAATAAGACCACACAGCTTAGTGTCACCCAGCAACAAGAGCAAACAGCTTAGTGTCACCCAGCAATAAGCATACTCATATTTAGATTAGAATACACACATCTCATCTATCCCTACATACACGCATACATACACAAAATACATCCACATGCGCATATAAACATACCAGTGGCTGCCTGAATTCAACAATCCGTTATCTATTCAATTATTTACACACACATATATACCTATATACACATTCATTCATACATACATACATTCACACACATAAACACAGGTACACACACATACCCACACACACACACAGTAGCGTTGTGTGTATGTAGTTCCGGTACTTGTTTTTTGTTTTGCTTGGTTTCCAGCTCAGCAAAAGAGAATACGAGTGTAAAATAGCGACTGGAATATACCAGAGCTTTAGCTGGAAACAATTGCCTCGTGTTTCCCTATGACTTCTGTGTTACAATTAATCCTGGGGGAAAACTATCTTTTTGCTCGGTGTTAAATTTCATAGGACAGAAACAGATACTAAATGGAAATGAAAATGAGGGAAAGAGAGATGGAGGAAAAATTAACTTATTCTTTTTTTTTTTTAATATTTTTCTAACACAGGGAATAATCCTTCGCCTCCTTTATTATTCTCTTTTAGATTACCTGTATACGTAAATACTCAGAAAGGATCATTCTAGACGAAATATATTGTATCCGACTTGACAAACACAGCATACAAGGTGCATGTTGGCTGTGTCACCTGACACAAGGTGCATGTTGGCTGTATCACCTGACACAAGGTGCATGATGGCTGTGTCACCTGACACAAGGTGCATGTTGGCTGTGTCACCTGACACAAGGTGCATGATGGCTGTGTCACCTGACACAAGGTGCATGTTGGCTGTGTCACCTGACACAAGGTGCATGTTGGCTGTATCACCTGACACAAGGTGCATGATGGCTGTGTCACCTGACACAAGGTGCATGTTGGCTGTATCACCTGACACAAGGTGCATGATGGCTGTGTCACCTGACACAAGGTGCATGTTGGCTGTGTCACCTGACACAAGGTGCATGTTGGCTGTGTCACCTGACACAAGGTGCATGTTGGCTGTATCACCTGACACAAGGTGCATGATGGCTGTGTCACCTGACACAAGGTGCATGTTGGCTGTGTCACCTGACACAAGGTGCATGTTGGCTGTGTCACCTGACACAAGGTGCATGTTGGCTGTATCACCTGACACAAGGTGCATGATGGCTGTGTCACCTGACACAAGGTGCATGTTGGCTGTGTCACCTGACACAAGGTGCATGATGGCTGTGTCACCTGACACAAGGTGCATGATGGCTGTGTCACCTGACACAAGGTGCATGTTGGCTGTGTCACCTGACACAAGGTGCATGATGGCTGTGTCACCTGACACAAGGTGCATGTTGGCTGTGTCACCTGACACAAGGTGCATGTTGGCTGTATCACCTGACACAAGGTGCATGATGGCTGTGTCACCTGACACAAGGTGCATGTTGGCTGTATCACCTGACACAAGGTGCATGATGGCTGTGTCACCTGACACAAGGTGCATGTTGGCTGTGTCACCTGACACAAGGTGCATGATGGCTGTGTCACCTGACACAAGGTGCATGTTGGCTGTGTCACCTGACACAAGGTGCATGATGGCTGTGTCACCTGACACAAGGTGCATGTTGGCTGTGTCACCTGACACAAGGTGCATGTTGGCTGTGTCACCTGACACAAGGTGCATGTTGGCTGTGTCACCTGACACAAGGTGCATGTTGGCTGTATCACCTGACACAAGGTGCATGATGGCTGTGTCACCTGACACAAGGTGCATGTTGGCTGTGTCACCTGACACAAGGTGCATGATGGCTGTGTCACCTGACACAAGGTGCATGTTGGCTGTGTCACCTGACACAAGGTGCATGTTGGCTGTGTCACCTGACACAAGGTGCATGATGGCTGTGTCACCTGACACAAGGTGCATGTTGGCTGTGTCACCTGACACAAGGTGCATGTTGGCTGCGTCACCTGACACAAGGTGCATGTTGGCTGTGTCACCTGACACAAGGTGCATGTTGGCTGCGTCACCTGACACAAGGTGCATGTTGGCTGTGTCACCTGACACAAGGTGCATGTTGGCTGTGTCACCTGACACAAGGTGCATGTTGGCTGTGTCACCTGACACAAGGTGCATGTTGGCTGTGTCACCTGACACAAGGTGCATGTTGGCTGTGTCGCTTCACAGTTTCCTCTTCAAACTCCGCCAAGCCAATCTGTCGGAAATCGAACCCGGGCCATGACTCACCGAACATGGAGACCAATATCACCCCTTATCCTGCGGTGTTGGGAGGTGAGAAATGGCTTCGTACTTTCATATTTTTTGACCAAATGATCGAAGAATCTGTCACCAACGCCCGATAAGAGAGAATCTGTACTTAATTTCTTGACCAGAGAGAATATTGAATTCCTTCGGATAAAATGAATAACTGAAATGAATAAAATGAATAAAATCTGAGGGGCAATACATGATAAATGAAGCGTCCAGATGTGCTGTATTCTCATCTGACGTAAATCATAATTTGTACAGAGAAAGTTAATGTAATTCTTTCCTAAATACATGATTAATTTTTCAGTGGCAAATACTACACTGCCATACATAATCATACTTCAGTATATATATATATATATATATATATATATATATATATATATATATATATATATATATATATATATATATATATATATAGTGATGCGACTTCGTGAGGGGAAGGTGAAATATCACGGGAAAAACATTCTGCAATTTCCTTTGCAAATTTTCCTTTTCCGTGTCCCATCTCAACACGTTTCTCTCACTCTTTATTTTCCCATCTCTCTCTCTCTCTCTCTCTCTCTCTCTCTCTCTCTCTCTCTCTCTCTCTCTCTCCACCCCTACCCCACAAGTTTGGGACACGTGGACGAAAATTTTGTCAAATTCAAAAAAAGAAAAAAAAAAAAACTGAAGTCAGTGTTACCAACTCATTCATGCGTGCCTCACTTCATTTAATTATTCAATTTGCTTCGTCCATTATTTAAAAGAAAAACTTTCTCTTACGTAAATACGACTTCCATAACGAATTCTGACAATCTTTAATGTTTTATGTTTTACAGGATAATAGATTTATATTTTTTTCAGTGAATCCAAATAGTTAGTTTGTTCGCTTTAAATGTTGTTATATATCTATATTTCATCGTGTGTTTTCAGAGTGCAATATGGCTTCTAACTGGAAACGTATACATAAAATGCATTCTGTTATCAGTATCCTTCAAGCCATTCGCTTACACACACACACGCACGAACACGTATAATATATATATATATATATATATATATATATATATATATATATATATATATATATATATATATATATATAGTTTTTATCGAGGATGTAAGGCATGTGTACGTGTAGGAAGAGAGGAAAGTGATTGGTTCTCAGTGAACGTAGGTTTGCGGCAGGGGTGTGTGATGTCTCCATGGTTGTTTAATTTGTTTATGGATGGGGTTGTTAGGGAGGTAAATGCAAGAGTCCTGGAAAGAGGGGCAAGTATGAAGTCTGTTGGGGATGAGAGAGCTTGGGAAGTGAGTCAGTTGTTGTTCGCTGATGATACAGCGCTGGTGGCTGATTCTTGTGAGAAACTGCAGAAGCTGGTGACTGAGTTTGGTAAAGTGTGTGGAAGAAGAAAGTTAAGAGTAAATGTGAATAAGAGCAAGGTTATTAGGTACAGTAGGGGTGGGGGTCAAGTCAATTGGGAGGTGAGTTTGAATGGAGAAAAACTGGAGGAAGTGAAGTGTTTTAGATATCTGGGAGTGGATCTGTCAGCGGATGGAACCATGGAAGCGGAAGTGGATCATAGGGTGGGGGAGGGGGCGAAAATTTTGGGAGCCTTGAAAAATGTGTGGAAGTCGAGAACA